>NC_091811.1:37996969-38300000 GCF_041296235.1 Equus asinus | reverse complement strand
CTTCTTTTTTTTTTTGATAGTCTAATGGATGAGACTGGACTTTTATTAACTTTAGACTTTTCAATGAAACTTGCTTCTTTATTGGTCTTCTCTACGATTTGTTTGCTATTTCATTAATTTCTCTTACCTTTATATTTTCTTCCTTCTATTTTCTTTTTGTTAGATTGGATGTTCTTTTCCTAACTTCTTAAGATGCATGATAGCTCAATGATTTTCAGCCTTTCTTCTTTTCTAATAAATGTATCCAATATTATACACTTCCAAGTATGACATTAGTGGCATTTTACAAATTTTGATAAGCAGTTTTATTTTCACTCAGGTCACAATACTTCCAAATTTCCATTTTAATTTTTTGGCTCATATTCCGAAATGTTGTATTTTCTATTTTTATTGAGCAAGACTCTTTTTTTTTTTTTTTTTGAGGAAGATTAGCTCTGAGCTAACTATTGCCAGTTCTCCTCTTTTTGCTGAGGAAGCCTGGCCCTGAGCTAACATCGTCCCCATCTTCCTTTACTTTATATGTGGGATGCCTACCACAGCATGGCCTGCCAAGTGGTGCCATGTCCACTCCCGGGATCCGAACCGGTGAACCCCAGGCCACCGAGAAACAGAACGTTCGAACTTAACCGCTGCCCCACCGGGCCGGCCCTGAAATGTTGTATTTTCATTTTCAGTTAGATCAAAATATTTTCTAATATTCACTGGGATTTCTTTTGACCTATGGGTTATTTAGAAGTGTACTTCTTAATTTCCAATCATAAGAGGATTTTTCCAGCTATCTTTTTATTATTGGTTCTTAGCTTAATTGCAGTGTAGTGAGGAACTATATTCTGTATGCCTTAAATACTTTGAAATTGGTTGAGATTTGTTTTATGTCTCCCCTCATTTCTAACTGTCAATTTTTCTAAATATCCCATTTGTGCACAAAAAGAATATGTATACTTCAGCGGCTGGATGCAGTGTTTCAGTCAACTAATTAAATTGGTTGATCATGTTATTAAAAATCTATATCCTTACTGATTTTTTCTTGTCTGCTTGTTACATCAGTTACCAAGAATAGTGTAAGTCTCCCTCTATAATTACGAACTCATTTATTTCTCTTTATTTCTGTCAACCTTTCTTTATATATTTTGAGGCTATGTTCTTAGGTGCATGAAATTTATAATTAATATCTATCCTTGGTGAATTACGCTTTTCATCATAAAGACCTTTTTTATCTTTTCTTAAAGTTTACTTTCTCTGATACTAAATAAACTTAACTGATATGCCATCTTTCTTTTGGTTAGTATATACACGATATAATTATATAATTTTTTCATAATTGTAGTTTCAACCATTCTGTACCATCATATTTAAATGTGTCTCTAATAAGCAGAAGACTAGTAGGTTTTTAAAATCCAGTCTGGAAGTTTCAATTAATTGGAGCATTAATCCATTGAAAGTCAAAGTAACTGCTTTTACATTCAGTTTTAGATCTGTCACCTCATTCCAATAAAAATATCTGTTTTATCTATTCTGTGTTCCTTTGTTTCTCTCTCCTTGATTTCATATGGGTTAAATATTTTCTTCTATTGCCTTAGGATTTATGTATACTCTTCACTATTGAGACATTGATGAAAAGCTGTGGGGCACAGTGTTTTGAGTTTTCCAACGGATCAACAGTTTAACTTAACCCAGTTTCAGTGAGATGAGTAGCTCAAAGCAAATGAAGAAATAAACAGCAAGTGGTGCTTCCTGAACACTTGAGCGAGAGGGAAACAAGGTTAGGCCATGACAGTGTCTAACCTTGAGTCTCAACCAAGTTTCTTACCGGGATTCAGACACATCTGATCACGTTTAGCAGACACATCACTATATTATCGAGGTAGCAGCACAAACACTTCCATGAAGGCATTGGCCAGTAAGGATTAACTGTACTGAGCACCTGTGATTCTGTGGATCGTGTGGGCTTCAAAAACACATGATTCACGAAGGATCTGGAGCTGACGAGAAAGGTGACGGATATCACATTATAGCTTTCATTATGGTTCTTAAATGCCATGACACCTGGAAAACAGGAGAAATACAAATTTATGGGCTCTATTTATGACATTCTGGTTTACTAGACCAGGTTTGTAAATGAGCTCAGGCAATTCTTCCTGGAGAGTTATAGAAATAACAGAATAGAGCCCCCTCATGGTTGCCATTGCAATGCCAATGTGCTTAGCACACTATGATGACTTATTACCACCAACCAGCTAGTCACCAGCATAGGGAGTGGACTTTATTCAGAAAAGAGATTTGCATCCAGAGTAAAGTGCCAGAACTCCCAAAGCCAGGGTCTGTAATCAAATTAATTCAGCTAAGACTCAAATCAAGACCTTGTCTCCATGAAAACTAATTAACTGTGTCAAATTTAGCCTCTAGAAATTGTGCGTTTCTCTTATGTGATTTAAGCTACTATGATTTATATAAGTTGGTAGTTTTGATACTGCTTTTACCATCAATGAAAAATATTTGCCCATTACATTAAAGCTCCATTAGGCATATAATATGTGACACTATAGTGAACATACAATTTCTCATTAACCTTCACCACAATATTATGGAGTAGGCACTATAAGGAAACTGAGGCAGAGAGAGACTAACTCAACTATGATTACAGAGCCAGTGAGTAGCACAGCGAATGTTTGAAGTCAGGTTCGTCTATTCCAAAAGCTATGATTGTTCTAACCTACAACACTGCCTCCCTTAATCACGAGAATTTATGAACATGTTGGGAAGGAAAAGTTGTGGTATGGGATTTCTTTACAGACTAAATTGAGTACATTCACCTCTAATTTTTCCCTGCCAGTATTTATCATTCAGGGCTGGACCATGGCTGTTACAAAAGATACTGAGCTTGGGATGGATAAGGTTTCACCATAAAAGCACTGGGGAGATTTGAAAGAAATTTAACTAGGTTTCTGAATGCTATGCACATTTCTTCAAAACTGTAGGATACATAAATCAAGCATGGATCTCGTCTGTAACAATTAATTCATTTGAAGATGACAAAGAAAGCTGTGAGTCTCAAGAATATAATGTTACATGAAGACAAGAGAAGCACTGTTATTTAGGGCAAAGAAATTAAAAGCAAATAAAATGATGCCCCAGAGCCAAAAGGTATGAATTTAGTGGTAAAGAAAAAGAAAAAAAAGAGAAGAAAAGATGGAGAAAGAGAGAGAGAAAAAAAGAAAAAGTAAGTAGAGCAAAAGAGTCTAATCCAGCCTTCCTCCATGGCAGATGTCCAGGGATTTAAATATTCCTCTTTGTAGGAAGTCAGTAATATTTAAATATTAGTTTTTTCCACTTATAAGATGAAGGGAAAAGCTTAAATTGTTTTTGTTTTGTTCTGAGGCTATGTCCCTACGTAGTTACTGCTGTATAAGTAGTAATCTTTCTTTTGTGTATTCCTCTAAACATAACAGTACTTTTCAACCCTTAGCAGATTTAGAAATGTTTTGTAGGGTTAACTAGAGCCTGACTCCACATATTGCAGAAAAATTGAAGTCTTCTTCCTTACATCAAAAATTGAGTTAAAAAAAGAAAGAAAGAAAGAAAGAAAGAAAAGATGACAAAATAATGTAGGAGAAGCCTAGAGTTAAACGTTAACTGGGGTCACCAGCTAATGAACTTGTTTAAGAAATGAATAGCTATTTCTTCCCTTTGTCTGGTCTTATTATGCATTTATTAAAATGACAGAAGTCTCCATGTTCCTTGAACCCTTCTTTTATGTTGATGTCTTGGTGATGCAATAGCAATACGATAAATCAGCTGTGGAATTCAATCTGGTGTTGCTAAAAATCACAGCGGCAGGTACATCAAGCTAGGCAGGTGGCCTGTTTCCAGAAGTTGTACAATAAAGGAAATGAAAGAACTGGGCAAAAACCAGGAAAGCCATAATTCTCAGGCTGATTAGAGGCTACAGGTCAAGCTGACCCTGTTGTGGCCTAGCCTTGTTTCACCTTTGCTCATGTTCAAGAAGCACCGCCTGCTGTTTATTTCTTCATTTACTCCAAGCCACTTGCTCTGCTGAAACTGGGTTAAGTTAAAACCATTGAGTTTCTCTTGGAGACCTCCGAAAACTGTGCCCCACAGCTTTTCATCAGTGTCACAAATGGGACTGCCAATGGTAAAGATCTCTCAGGGAGAAACGTCATCAAAAATTGCAAGTTCTCAGTCACACCTTTTAATGAAAAAAAAGTTCCTCCTCCTCCCCCACCCCAGCTTCTGCTCTTAGCAAGGAACTCTTTAAATAAAATAGACAAGCTCTAAAATCTCTGCAGGATTTCTCTGATCCTTGTCAGGACTGTGTTGCCCACTTTCAGCTATAACATCTGGTATTCTTCCCGGTCCCTGGTGGTCTTGGCAGAACCTCATGCAGGTTCCCGTGCCACACACCCATGGAGGAGATTGTGGGGTTTGGTGGTTACAGAGAACAAGCCAGAGACTCTTGCGTTTTAGTTTCTGCCGAGCAACTCAACTCTCTGACCCCGCAGATGAGTCACTTGAGTACCATTGACTGAAAGGGAAAATTTGGGGGCAAATATAGGAACCTTCTCTGAAATCCAGATGCTGTTTGTGAGCTGTGTTTTCCCAGATCAAATAAACAAGCATGAAAAGCCGTCATCCAGGCCCCATGGAAAAAATATTACGTGCCACAGATGCTTTCATGGCTAGTGGGTGGCTAAATTACGTTCTTGTTTTGTCTAAAGGCACTTGAGTATACAAAAAAAATTACATAGCAAATATCTGGAGTCCTGGCTCTCTCAAATTATGAAAACTACTAGTCTTATAATATGTTAGTGGCAAAGAATAAACATAAATTAAAATCCAATTTTCCGATAAAACATGTTGCTTGTGTATTGTAGAAAAGCAAAAGCATCAACTCAAAACATTTTGATGTCCTAGACCATTACTCACAGTAATGCTATTCTGGAGTCATCATTGTTAACTGTTCAAATGAAAACTTGAAGACCCTCAGGTTTCTCAGAAGAAAAGCGACACATGGTTTGAGATTTCTTGTATGACATTCAATCTTGCTGGAAAAAAAAGTCCCAGTAAATTCCAGTTTCTGCTGAGGGTAACCGACATTCAAACTCTTTATCTAAGGATGCTTTCTTTTAGAACTTTTGTTGGGTTTGGGCGTTTACTTCCCTTCAAATGTGAAGTTCCAGAATAGATGCTCTGGAAATCCCCAAAGAAAGCCAGACTCAGTCATCCCAACCTTTCTTAATTCCTGTTTCTTCCTTTTCATCTTCTCAACCAAACCCTGGGGGAATGTAGTTATCATTTCTGGCAGCTCTTACCTTTTCACATATTGGAAGAAATCTGAGTTAGGCAAATTTTGTCCTCCCCTCGCCCTTCCTCTCCTTCTCTTTATTGTCCCAGGATGCTCCTTGGTTGAAAATCTTTTTTGCTGTCCGTTGCCAATCAGATCGGGTGTTCTTTACTTTTCCTTCTGCTATCGAGAAACTTCTCTGAAGGCCTTTGAGCATCAGCCAATCAGTGTGCTATCATCTTAGCAATTGTATTAGTGGAAGAAGGTTTGATATAGAAGTGACATAAATAAAAGGGATTAGGAGGGAGATACACGGAATGATAATCTTGAGGTTACCAGTAAGCTTTGAGAGGTAACTTTTCCCCTCTAGGACCTATTTTCCTCACTGGTAAAATGATGGGGTTGGATAACATTGGATAAGATGCTCACAGACTTTTCTGAGCCCACTATATTAGTCAGGGATTTCCAGAGAAAAAGACTAATATATATCCTACTAATCATATTAAACATATATCTTACTATTTAATATATAGGATATATATTTAAATATATATTAAAGTAGGATATATATTTAAAGATATATTGAAGTAGGATACATATTTAAATATATATACAGTTGTATATATAGAGAGAGAGATTTATTATGAGAAGTTGGGTCACATGATTATGGAGGCTGAGAAGTCCCACAATGTGCCATCTACAAGCTGAAGACCCAGGAAAGTATGCAGCGTAATTCAGTTCAAGTCCAAAGTCTTGAGAACCAGCAAAGCCAATGGCATAAATCCTAGTCTGAGGTCTGGAGAAGATGTGATAAGATGGCCGAGCTCAAGTGGTGAAGCAGGAAAAAAAATGAGCTCCACCCTCCTTCCGCCACCTTTGTTCTCTTCAGGCCCTCGATGGACTGGACGATGCCCACCCGACTGGGGAGGGCAGTCTGCTTTACTGAGCCCACTGATTCAAATGCTAATCTCATCCAGAAACAGCCTCACAGACAACCAGAAATGACGTTTAATCAGGGCACCCATTGGCTAGTCAAGTTCCCACTAAAAATCGACCACCACCCCCACCTTATAATGCTTTAAGAATTTTTTTCCCTTTTCAAGTAATTTATGTGCATTTTAAAAGTGGCTTTCTGGAAACTTTTCCTTAGAATTTGCCTTCTATAGAATTAAATTCTCCATGGTGAGAATTTAGGACCAGGTAGGAGCTAAGAGTAAACCCCGGCAGAGATTTCTGGGTGGGTAGGGCCATTTGAACTTCTGTAAACCATGTAATAAAATAATAAGTCCAGGCATGTCTTAGAGATATTGCTGATTCCACTCCAGACCACTGCAACAAAGTGAATATCACAATAAAGCGAGCCACACAAACTTTTTGATTTCCCAGTGCATACAAAAGCTATGTTTACACTGTACGGTAGTCTGTTAAGTGTGCAATAGCATTATGTCTAAAAAAACAATGCACATTCTCAAACTACTTTATTGCTAAAAAGTGCTAACCATCATCTGAGCCTTCATCAAGTGGTAATCTTTTCGCTGGTGGAGGGTCTTGCAAAAAAACATTATCTGTGAAGCACAATAAAATGAGGTATGCCTAAACATTTATTAAGCACTTCATATGTGCAAGAATTACCCTGTGATTTTGAAGTGTGTTAACTCATTTTACCCATTTATCAATGACACTGTGAGATAAATAGGATTATCACCATTCCGATCAGAAACCTGAAGAACAGAGGTTGCATAAGTTGCCTCAAGGTACACAGCTGACAAAGGGCAGAGCTGAGGTGTGAACCCAGGCAGTTTGGCCAGGAAGTTATACTCTTTAAAAATGCTGCGCTGAGGAAGTCCTCACGCAGGGTTCATATACTTTGCTGATCTCTCTTACAAAATACAGCAAATCTCATTGTAAAACCACCTCTTCATCTATAAACGCCACAATATTACCACTGGTCCTAAAATTCTGCTATGAACTACGGTCTCGTTGATCACTTCAATAAGCACGCAAACCCTCCATCTAGTCTTCTCCAGTCTTCTGTGCATGACTAACAACTAGCCATGAAAATCTACTCGTAGTCCAGGGTCAAAAGCCCCAGGTCCTAAATGTAAAGTCTTTCCCTGCACTGTTTCCTATGCTTGTAACAACTTGCCCTGATGTATCTGCCAGGCTGAAACACCCTTTTCTTCATGCAATCTCTTCTGATTAAAGCAGGGAGCTCTCATTCACTCATTTGACAAATAGTTATCAAGGATTTACTATGAACTCAGTACCATGCTAGGAATAGGAGAACCATGTTAAGTAGGATATACAGTCTTGTACTCACTAAGTTTAAAGTCAAGACAGGGAAACTGCCCAAGAAACAATTAACAACACACAGTAACCAGCTCCCCGTGTGCTAGAGACATAATAAAATTAAGCTACATAAGCTCTTCAGGTTAAAATGCGTTTTTCAAAAAAGCAGGTGTGAAAATTCTCATTGTAATCCTCTCTATTCCTACAATTTTGTATTCTTTTATAGAATGAGTAATTTTAAAGATAGGGACACAGTATACATACCCAAATGTGCACTTTTGTGTGCAACAGGTCACTAGGAAAATGGCAAGTGTCCCCCTCCCCTGTCTTGTATGCTCTTCCTCACCTTCACTGAAAACTCTGGCACACCTGCACTGTACCACAGGCCACGTACGCACTGATTAATTTATTCTGTGACTTCTGTACACTTAGTTTAGGGATCTTTTCTGTTGAAAATGATATCAAAATACTTCATAAATTTTCCTGGGATTACAAGATATTAGGAATAAGAGAGAAGTGTTTGACAACTCTAGAAAAATCTTTTTATTTTTCTGAAATTGGCCTTTAACTTCATGGATCCAGACAGCAACGACTTTCCAAGTCTCCCTATATAATTGACTCACACAAAGCCTATTTTTAATTTTTAAATTTTTATTTATTGTAATTACTGATTTTTAAAAATTGATGTGAAATTCATCTAACATAAAATTAACCACGTTAGAGTGTACGATTCTGTGGCATTCACAGTGTTGTGTAACCACCACATTTATCAAGTTCCAAAAGATTTTCAGCACCCCAAAAGGAAACTCTGTACCCATTCCTCATTCAAAACCCCCCATCCCTTTCCTCCCAGCCCCTGGCAACTACTAATCTACTTTCCATTTATATGAATTTGCCTATTTTGGATATTTCCGATGAATGGAATCACATCATGTATGACCTTTCATGACTGGCCTCTTTCACTTAGTATAATGTTTCAAGGTTCATCCATGATGTAGTACGTATCAGTACTTCATTCTTTTTTATTGCTGAATAATATTCCAATGTATGGATATGCCACATTTTGTTTATCCATTCATCCGTTGGTGGACATTTGGGTTGTCTCCATTCTTTGGCTATTGTGAATAAGACTGCTATGAACATTTGTATTCTTGTGTTTGGACACATGTTTTCTCTTTTTTTGAGGTATACTATACATTATTCTTAACTGTAGTCAGCATGCTGTACATTAGGTCCCCAGAACTTATTCATCTTATAACTGAAAGTTTGTACCTTCTGATCACTATCTTCCCTTTTCCCCTATCCCTCAGCTTCCGGTAACTATCATTCTACTTTTTTACTACCAGTTCGACATTTCTTTTTTCTTTCTAGATTTCATATGTAGGTGAGATCATGCAATATTTGTCTTTCTGCGTGTGAATGCCTATATTTTAGATCTTCCAAGCATGTCTCATAACTAAAGCCTGTTCTCACTGCTTCTGGTACTCTCTCCTCACCCTGTTATCAGGCTAATTCAAATTCCTTTTTCAAGTCTTGACTTAGATGCGCTTTCCTCAGGATGCCTTTTCTAACTCTTCGTCTGCCTTAGGTGCTTCTCTCTGTGTTTCCAAAACACCCCAGAGTAGCACCCTCTTACTCATCACTCTCTCCCAATGGAGTGTGAGTCCCTCGGACTGCCAAAGGATTGAACAGGATTCCAATCCTTAGCACCGCGCTGGCTCAGAGCAAGTGCTCGTGTTTAAGTATAAATGAATGAAGAAAATAGATAACCTGAGCGTCAGCCAGCCCTATGAATTTATCTTTTACTCTTCAAACATCTATCGATCAGTCACTCTTTCACAGCACTCAAATAAACATTGAGAATATACAGATTAAGAAGGAAAAAATCCTGCCTGTAGGGAGTTTACGATATAGCAGATGGAGGATTGTACACAGAGATCAAATATCGCTTAATATCAGCAAATAGCGATAGATCATCTTACTCTCTTAAATCTCTAAACTCAGGAAAATGGTTTTGTTTACTGAGCAAGGAATGATCTGAACATAAGGGTTTAGGCACAAGACCACCTACTGAGGGAACAATCGGAGTTTCATGTGATTATTTAGCTGCAATGATGTTTAATAAAAAAACCCAAGTATAGAAGATTGCTCTCTATGTGATTATTTAGCTGGCATAAAATTTAATAAAAAACCAAGTATAGGAGGTTTTCTTCCCATTTGAAGCTTTAGCAAAGATAATTTTTATCCTTCTAAATCATCAGGAAGTCTGTTCTCTCATTTCTGGTAGCTCTTATTATCTAGGATGGGACAAGATGGAAAGTTCACAAGCAGAAGTAGAAACACCAGTCATGTCCTTGGCCCCAAAACAAGTCAGTTCACCTGGCAGCATTAGACTTTGTCTCTATTTCGCAACTAGAAGGGGGAACTGTATTTATTCTCTTCCTACCGATTTTGTTCCACTCTCAAATGACTCCGGGAGAAGACAAAAGAAATAAAAATCTTATGTTTGAGTGTTGGCCCCACAGTTCACTCATTATGCGTCCTCAGGCACTTCACTTCTGTGGGATCTCAGGTTCCTCCTCTGTTACATGAGGTGAGCAGAGTGGCTCCAATCAGGTAGGCGCACATCACCTCGATGGTTCGCGGGAGCATTCTCAGGCTCTGATTCTGACGGGCAGACACGTATAGGGCCGCCAGGTTAAGAACTCATCTTCTGGAACACAGAATTCCAAGGCTTTGCAAGACAGGTGGCCCAACAGCAAGAACCTGGGCTTTGAAGTCAGACAGACCTGGGTTTGAATCCTCAGGCTAGAACTTACTAGAACTTATTAGGCTAGTTATCCTTAGGGAAGTTATGTACCTAGAATCTGTAACTGCATCTGTAAAATGAAAATACTATTTGTACCTCACGAAGTTGTCATGAGAATTAAAAGAAAAAAATAAATGAAAAACTGTTCTATAGTTCTCAATAGAAGGTTGTATCCACTCCCCGTCTCTGCAAACATACCCCTCGCCACTATATGGGCAATGAAGATGGGCATCTGGCAGGACCAGAGAGGGTCAGAGGAGGCTCACAGGGCTGTGGTGCTCTAGAACACCATCAGGCACCCGCAACCAGGAAAATTTATTTTCAGTGACTCCAGCAAATCAAAGGTAGGCTTCCCCGAAGTGGGACTAGATGGAAAAAAGTCTCAGACAAAGGGACCTTGGTTGGAAATACCCATTTCTAGGCATTTGTGATGCCAGCCATAGCTGGCTAGACTCCCTTTTCCAAGGGGAACTCCCTCCACGATGGCTTAGGGAAAAAGTCCAGACTTCACCCGTCTCTTTCCAGAAAACAAGAATCTCTCAGTTTGTGTTTACGAGAAGATTGTCGGTTTCACTCCAGCTGAAGGTGAAAAGAATGTCACCCTCCTCTCAGCTGAGCCGAGCCCAAAGAATTTGCTGAAGGTGTGTGGGGGGGTGTTTCTCCCCGGGGTGCCTGCGTGTTTGTATGTGGGGGGCGCCAGGCAGGAGACACAGTGGGAGAAGGGCCTCAGAGCTGGGATTTGCCTCGCGCACTTGTACACTGCGTATGTTGTGCATGAGAGGTTGGAAGTCGGGCCAGAAATAATTCCCTCTTGAGACAGAGCAGGGCAGTTCCTACTGGCTCGGTCAGGGGGTGGCTCCCCCTTCATCTGTCCTGGAGGAGACGCTGTTGACAGATTGCTGGGGTCCTTTCAGTTTAGACCTCCGTGTCGAGAATGTGTAGGGGATGCTGGCGAGGGGAGGAGAAGGCTTGCTCGAATGTGAGGATGGGCACACTGCCTCGGTGGGTGGGACACCTGCTGCTGCTTGGAAGCTTCACGAGCAGCCGTGGACCATCACGGGGGGTTGAGAGCGTTCATAGGTGTAATCTCAGGTTCTGACTGGATGAGGCCACAGTGGCAGACTTCTTGTATGTGTCCCAAATGTGTTTGTTCTGATCAGTCCCCTGTACTTTTTCCCAGTAGAAATATGGCTGAGAAACCCAGTTATGGAGAGTGGAGCTGAGGAGGCATAATTGGCCCTATTATGATACAACTGTTGGTTGGTTCCATTCCTACTCTTGGAAAAGTGGATCGAGGAAGACATCATGGAAAGAGTAAGCCAAAGTGAAAACTTGTGGATTCTCTGGGCACAACTATTTTGACTCTGTAGACCTAGTTTTAATATGGGATTCTGGGGTAAATAATGTGTCCTCCGTGTTCTAGATTCAGCTCTCCTTACTGTCTTCCAGCTGTTTGGAGCTGGAGGGCCATCTGTATCCCCACTCCTTTATCCACCAACCCACTGGATCTCTGTTCAGTCTTTCTAGGCCAAACTGAACCTAAAATGCAAATGAGCTTCCCTGTTGTCATCCTTAGTAATCATATATTTTACCAAATTTGAAAGTAGTGAGAATATTATTGAGGAAAAGAGGCGATGAAAATTTAATTTACAAACAACAGCAATAATAATAATAATGATAACCCCCCTCTGATGAGCTGGACTCTCCCTTCTCATTTCTATGCTACTGTAGCTCTGGTTTGGCTGGCCTCCTTGGCTTGGCAAGCCGAACCACTTCATCTCCCGCTTCTCCTGTTGGCTGAGCTCCCATCCTCCTCTTGGCTCCTGTAGCTCAATTCCTGGCTGGCTACGCTGATCCCACATAATATTTTACGCAAATTTATATGCACCCCGTTACAAAGCTTAGCAAAGAGGCACTGTTTCTTTTCCTTGATAAAATTAATCATTTATAACTTAGCTCTAAGAAACTAGTCCAACTTGTGGGTGCTTAGTTTTTTGCTCGTAAGAAACATTCCCAGCCCTCCACCAGAAGAAAAAGATTTCCCATTCCCCTGGCCTGCCTTGGCCCCCCAAAGCGCCGTCTACTTTGGAAATTCCCACCAGTCTTATTTAGAACCACACTCACCAGTTGCCTGGGAATTTCTCCCAGAAAGCTCCTATCTACCCCACCCCTTGGGGCTTGACTTCCCACAGACCCCTGGGTGGTTTAGATTGTCGTCTATATCAACAACATGGTAAACTTATTGTGGCTGCCCAAGCTTCTCCAAAGAGTTGTGGGAATAATTTGTGAATTACTTCTTTGATTTCTCTTAAATGAAATTCTGTTTTTACTCATGTTAAATGACTGTTCCCAGAGTACAGTTTTTTTAGTGGCATTGTTATATTTAGGAGGAAGATATGCTCTCTGGTTCTAACAGAAATCAATGAAACTACCAAACTCTGGATTTGCAATTAGGGCAATGTAAATTCAGCCAAAATGCACCTCTGTCAGGCCCCAATGCCTCATTAATAAAGAACGTAACTAATTTTTCACCACTAAAGAGAAAAATCTAAGGACTAGGCTATATGTTTCGGCACATACATGCAGCCTCCATACATAGACCGTTTTAGGAAAACAGAATAGAATTTCCACGCTCTTGTTTTCTTTAAGCAAAGACAAACAGTACATTGTAGCATCTAGCACCTCAAACTTTTCAACAAGTCAGGAGGAATGGAAAGAGCATCTGTGGATCCAGTCACTTTTCTCAAGCAGCGTGGGTGGTGGTGGGTTTGTGTGCGTGTGTGTGTGTTTTCCTATCTGGCGCTAGTGAAGGGTTAGTTGACTGTGTTTATAGCTCCAGCTTTGGGAATATAATTTCTGCCCTTCATCTAAACATCTAACTTTTTTTTTTGTAGCAAAGAGTCATGGCAAATATACACTCAGGGAAGCTTTCTTCAAGTGACAATAAAGCAAATTGGGATGAATATCACTTCCCAGGTGAACGACCAGAATCTCAATGTATCATTTTAAAATAAAACATCTAAAGCTCAGAAATATGGTCAGATTTGTCCAAGTCACACAGCAGTTTAGTAACAGAGTTAGGACTAAGGTCTCACTTCTTCAAATTTCTAATCTAGTGATTTGTTCTTAACTTTATTTACTATCACTCTTTGTCCAAAATGTTTTAGGCAGCGTTCCAGATGCTCAAGCTCTATCTTATAATTCTTCCCACAAGAATTCCATATTATATTGCTCACAATCTTTTCATATTACAGTGGTCTGTCAGTGTCCATGGGGGATTAGTTCCAGGGCCCCCATGGATACCAAAATCTGCAGATGCTCAAGTCCTTTATATAAAATAGTGTGATATTTGTATATAACCTACTCACATCCTCCCACCTACTTTAATTAATCTCTAGATTACTTATAATACCTAAAACAATGTAAATAGTATGTAAATAATTGTTGTGTTGTTTAGGGAATAATGACAAGAAAAAAGTTTGCACATGTTTAGTACAGGTGCAACCTTTGTAGGCCTTTTGATCCACGGTTGGTTGAATGTGTGGATGTGGAAGCTACAGGTACAAAGGTCTGACTATATTTGCTAAACAGGAAGGGAGTAAATAGGTGTTTAAACTGGCATCTGCCGAATGGCCTTGTTTTAGTTAATGCATATGAAACAGTAACTACCCTATATGAGACGAAGTGAACACACATACACAAATTCAGGAATCAGCACTCAGGACTCAGTATCTCAAAAAGAACAGGGTTGGGGGCTGGCCCAGTGGCACAGCAGTTAAGTTCTCCCACTCTGCTTTGGCAGCCTGGGGTTTGCTGGTTCAGATCCCGGGTGCGGACCTACGCACCACTTGGCAAGCCATACTGCGGTGGGCATGCCACATATAACGTGGAGGAAGATGGGCACAGATATTGGCTCAGGGCCAGTCTTCCTCAGCAAAAAGAGGAGGATTGGTGGCAGATGTTAGCTCAGGGCTAAACTTCCTCAAAAAAAAAGAGGAACAGTATCCATGTGGCCAGGTTCTACAAGTAGTAGGTGGAGTAAAGGAGGATTCTCGCAAAATTGACTTGAGAAGATCAAGCCTTTGATCTTTTTAAATGAGCTTTTTATTTTAAAATAGGTTCACATTTATAGAAAGGTAGCAAATATAGCACAGAGTTGCCGGGCATCCATTGTGCCCTATTAAGATCATTCATTAATGTGATAAACTTGTCACAACTAATGAACCAATATCACAGCTAATATCATTCTCAATGGAGAAAAACTGAAAGCTATCCCTCTAAGAACAGGACATAGATAAGGGTGCTCACTTTCACCACTTTTAATTTAACATAGTATTGGAAATCCTAGCCAGAGCAATCAGGCAAGAAGAAGAAATAAAAGGGATCCAGATTGGAAAGGAAGAAGTGAAACTGTCACTATTTACATGACATGATTTTATAGATAGAAAGCCCTAAATGATCCACCAAAAAAACCCTTTTAGAAATAATAAATGAATGTAGTAAAGTTGCAGGATACAAAATCAACATACAAAAATCAGTTGTGTTTCTGTACACTAATGAAAAAGTAGCAGAAAGAGAAATTAAGAATAAAATCCCATTTACAATTGCAACAAGAATAATAAAATACCTAGGAATAAACTTAACCAAAGAGGTGAAAGGGTTGTACACTGAAAACTGTAAAATATTGTTGAAATAAATTGAGGAACACAAAGAAATGGAAAGATATTCCATGCTCTTGTATTGGAAGAATTAGCATAGTTAAAATTTCTATACTTAAAGCAATCTACAGATTCAGTGAAATCCCTATCGAAGTTCCAACAGCATTTTTCACATAAATAGAACAAAGAATCCTAAAATTTATATGGAACAACAAAAGACCCCAAATAGCCAAAGGAATCTTGAAAAAAAAGAACAAAGCTAGAGTTATCACACTCCTTGATTTCAAAATATACTACAAAGTTATAGTAATCAAAATAACATGGTACTGGCACAAAAATAATCACACAGATCAATGGAACAGAATTGAGAGCCCAGAAATAAACGCACACATCTATGGACAGCTAATTTTCAACAAGAGATCCAAGAACATGCAATGGAGAAAGGAAAGTCTCTTCAATAAACGGTGTTGGGAAAGCTGGGCAGCCACATGCAAAAGAATGAAAGTAGATTATTATCTTATACCATACACAAAGATTAACTCAAAATGGATTAAAGACTTGAATGTAAGACCTGAAACCATGAAACTTCTAGAAGACAACATAGGCAGTATGCTCTTTGACATCAGTCTTAGCAGCATATTTTCAAGTACCATGTCTGACCAGGCAAGGGAAAGGAAAGGAAAAATAAACAAATGGGACTCTATCAAACCAAAAATCTTCTGCACAGCAAAGGAAACCATCAACAAAACAAAAAGACAACCTAACAATTGGGAGAAGATGTTTGCAAACCGTATATCAGATAAAGGGTTAACATCCAAAATATACAAAGAACTCATACATCTCCACAACAAGAAAGCCCAACAACCTAATTAAAAACATGGGTGAAGGATCTGAACAGACATTTCTCCAAAGATATACAGAAGGCCAACAAGCATATGAAAAGATGTTCACCACCACTAATTGTTAGGGAAATGCAAATCACAACTACAATGAGCTATCACCTCATGCCCATCAGAATGGCTACAATTAACAAGACAGGAAATAACAAGACTTGGAGAGGATATGGAGAAAAGGGAACTCTAACACACTGCTGGTGGGAATGTGAACTGGTGCAACCACTATGGAAAACAGTGTGGAGATTCCTCAAAAAATTAAGAATATAGCTACCATATGATCCAGCTATCCATCTACTGAGTATTTATCCAAAGAACGTGAAAACACAAATGTGCAAAGATATATGCACCCCTATGTTTATTGGAACTTTATTCAGAACAGCCAAGACTTGGAAGCAACCCAGATGCCCACCAAGGGATGAATGGATAAAGAAGACGTGGTATATATACACAATGGAAAACTACTTAGCCATAAAAAAGGATGAAATCCAGCCATTTGTGACAACATGGATGGACCTTGAAGGTATTATGCTAAGTGAAATAAGTCAGAGGGAGAAAGTCAAATAACATATGATCTCACTCATAAACAGAAGATAAAACAACAATAAACAAACACATAGAGACAGAGATTGGATTGGTGGCTACCAGAGGGTAAGGGGGAGGCAGGAGGGTAAAAGGGGTGATTGGGCACATGTGTGTGATGATGAATTGTAATTAGTCTTTGGGTAGTGAACATGGTGTAATCTACACAGAAATCAAAATATAATGATATACACTTAAAAAAAATAAAGGCTGAATAATATTCTCTTGTTAAAAAAAAAAGAAACACGTGTGATACTAAGTAGTTTAGCCATGATTAGTCCAAAGATATATTCCTAAAAATGAGAAAGTCATATTTATTCTGCCTGGATTCGGGCTAGTCTTGAAATTTCTACAATAAGTTTCAATTACTATTTCTTTGAGATGAGTGCTTTTTTTCAGCTCTTCGATTCAGCAGGTAAAGGCCTCATCCATAACTATTTTTCAATTATCTAGTACTGTATTCGTAATATTAGCTAGGTAGTAAATATTATTGTCCAGAAATTTTCCATAGAATAAATCCACTTGATGAAGGCAAATATACTCCTTAATAGCTTTATAAATCTACCAGTCATGGCTTTTGGGTTAGAGTTAAGGAATAAAATAAGTTTACAGCCTATACATTTCCTTTTTCTTGCCAGTGAAATTGGAACAAGGAGGAGTTTCTTTGGTTCCTGAAGCATGTTTATAAACCTCTTCTAAAATTGCAAGTAATTTATGATTGAATGTTCCGTGCCATACAGTGATGTACCCATCTGAAAATAAAATAAAATAGGTTAAAATTTACAGAAAAGTAGAAAGATGGTACAGAGTTCCCATCTACCCGGCATCCAGTGTGCCCTGTCGTAAGATCTTACATTACTGTGATAAACTTGTCACAATGAATGAACCAATATTGATACATTTTAACTAAATTCTTTTTAACTAAAGTCTATATTCAGATTTCTTTTTTGTTTTTACGTATTATTCCTTTTTTATCCCAGATTCCCATCCAGGATACCATATTACGTTTACTGGCCATATCTCCTTCAGATCCTCTACACTGTAACAGTTTCTCAGACTTTCCTTATTTTTATGACCTTGGCAGTTTTGAGGTGGACTTGTCAGGTTTGGTAGAATGTCATTCAGTTTGGGGTGTCTGATATTTTTCTCATGATTAGACGGGGGTTATAGGTTTTGGGGAGGAAAATGACAGAGCTTAAGTGCCATTTTCATCACATCTATCAAGGATACACATTATCAACATGACTTAGCACTGTTGTTAACTTTGAGTATCTGGCTGAGGAGTATTTGTCTGATTTCTCCTACTATAAAGTTACTCTTTCCACCTCTTGTTTTTTTTAAAAGATTTTATTTTATCCTTTTTCTCCCCAAAACCCCCTGGTACATAGTTGTATATTCTTTGTTGTGGGTCCTTCTAGTTGTAGTATGTGGGACGCTGCCTCAGAGTGGCTTGGTGAGCAGTGCCATGTCCGCGCCCAGGATTCAAACCAATGAAACACTGGGCCGCCTGCAGCAGAGCGCGCGAACTCAACCACTCGACCATGGGGCCAGCCCCCGCTTTTCACCTCTTTTGATAATATACCCTTTGGATAGACATTCACTACACACAGTCTACATTTAAGAGATTTAAGGGATAGAGTGTGATGCTCTGTTTCCTTGAGGGGGCTGTATTTATATAAATTATTTCAGATTTACCCTTGATTTTAAATCATAATATATATGTAATCACAAGAAACAGTAACAGTACATTAGACCATAAAAAAAAGGTAAGATGTGAAAAGGTCTCAGGAAATACCTAGTTCTGTTTTCTTGATTGAGTGAGGACTGTATTGAGTAATTTGCATAGTGCAACTCACATGTGGTCAGGTTAAATTGTCAGCATTCATTATTCATTCAACAAATGCTTTTCTGGTGCCTATTCTTTGTTTAACTCTGGTTTCCATCATTTGAATTCAAAACCACACTGTGTGGCAGGTAAGAAAATTGCCACCACTCTCACTCAGTTTTCAGATGAGAAAGCCATGGTAGAAAGTTTTTCCTGGGTGTTATTGATCAAACTGTGAAGAATACCCGGGTTTCTGGACAACAAGTACAATGCTTGACTGTACTCAACAGTGTGGTCTTCCTAACACCACTAAACAGAACAGAACAGGCTGTTTTTATTAAATATTTCCATGGGTAATCCTTATTTGCTAAGCCATACCTGCCACTGAGAAGTCAAGGATTCAGCTTAAAGTTTTATTTGGCTCATCCTAGGATTCCATCTCCTCCAGCCACAACCTCCTCCCCATCCTTGCCCCCACCTCTGTAAACTCTTAGGCTGGCTCTGTCTAGATTCCTGCTACTGAAAATAAGTAGTGTGTGGACTACTTGAGTCTTGAGTGCCTACTGTTTAAATATATTATCAATGTCTTTACTAGGAATCTGTTGCTGTAGAACTTTAGTGTTCTTATAAGAGCCCAATTTATTCTGACATCTTACAAATCAGTCCAGTGGTCTTTTAGGAAATAATGAATATCTCCTATGCACATAGTATTGTATTAAACATCGTAGAAAATACCTTCAAAGCAAAAGGAAGAGATTACAACAAGATAAATGGTACTGGAAGGTTTATGATCTGAAAATTGACAAAGAATAGGAAGATTCCATGTTTTGAAAATGTAGTTCTCACAGTAAAGAGAAAGATAGAGCTGGTTAAGAGGGATGAAAATTGAAGGAAACACGAAGGTAAACTGAAGAAGTCTGGCTAGAATAAGCTAGAATGATGGGGTTAAACTGTGAAAGAATGAATCCTTGAAGATTAGATCTAACATCTTTACCTATTGGCATAATATTCATTGTCACACTCAGATTTTTTCCCTTCTCTTCCTAAGACTTCTCGTGAATATTCCTTCATAGTAAACTACTATAAAGTATTTGACACCCGGAACAGTGGTGGTCCCCTGGTCCTCTTTGGAGTGGTTTAAGGCAGACTCAAAATCTATATTCCTCTTCCTTCAGGGTTTTAGGAGCAAAAACTATCCAAATTCAGATTCATCATACATTTATTTCTGAAACAACACGTTCACATTTTATAGAGCAGGCATAGAGCACCTATGTCGTTTCTTTAGCTCTCCTAATCTTCACATTATTTTGGCTGCTTTTGGTCAGACAGGATCCCCTCAGCTAGCTCACTCAGTATGCAAATATTCACTGTGTAAACATTTCCATTATTCTGTAATCATTCTCTTTTTCTCTCTCTTGGTTGTGTTTATTGACCTCAAAGGCGATTAATTAAAAAAAAAATTTAAGACAATAAGAAAAATTTCTATCACGTTGTTGGATCCTTGTCCCATGTGCTATATAGCAGGAGAAGGAGAGCGGAATAACCAGACTTCAGACTAGAAAACACTGCACTGAATCAGCCCCCTACCCTATAGCATTTGGATGGTATGAATGGGATCATTTAATGATTTGGCAGTCAAACTGGAAGTCTTAATGTCACTATGACTCAGGTCTAGGAAGAAAGGAAAGAGGTTTCAGCAAAGGAAAAAGACAATGGAACAAAACAGTATCTGTCATGTCTCTTTTTGTCCACAAATCAGTTTTTCCCTATTGTTACCATGTAGTCTGTCTCCCAGCCAACGCATTTAATGTAAGACTTAGATTTAGGCAAAATAACTCAGTGGGCTTTTCTCTTCTTTTGTTTTCAGAGTAAGAATATGTTAGAAAAGCCAAGAAGTTTCAAAAGAAATACTGCTCTCTTTCCTTATGTCTACTGACAAAGAGAAGAATAAGTCAGAGCTCAGGGCTCTCTGATCTGCTTGCCAAACAACTTTAGAAAGATGGAACTTGATTCTCCAGGAAGTTCAAACCTCAATCCCTCTATCAATATTATGAGAAATTCTGTCAAAGTCAACTCTTTATCATCTGGAATCTATAGTTATTCTAAAATATTGTCTCTAATTTAAGAGAACTTTGCAAATGAAAAGGATGAAAATCCTTTATTTCAAGCATAGAAAATAAGCACATAATAAACTTGTAAATATGATTTGTCCTAAATGAGAAAGATCATCATGATAGAAAGGTTTTCAAGTTACTAAAGATTATAATATTTAACACAAGATCGATTTCTATAATTTCCCTCATTTTCCTTGCTCTCCTCTGCATATCGGGAAAGACGAAAGGAATTAGGATGGAAAAGAATGACTTACCACAGAGAAAAATACCTCCTGTCATAACAGAGGCCTAAGGTCTGGTTAAAGGTACAGTTGGAAGAAAGAGGAAAGAATAAATTAAGGGTACATTTAAAGCGCAGTAATGATGAGAAATATTAAAAAAAAATCATCCCAGTACTTTTGTCTTGTGTCCTGGAAGACTTGTGTTATTAATAAGAGGAGAAAAAGGAGATGGGACGGGAATAGGGTTACTGATTGGAGGCAATAAAGGACCATCAAAATGGATGCATGTTGCAAGCAATAATCCCATAGAAGAAGAATCCAGATGAGAAGCCAAAGTTAAAAAATTAGATTTTAGAATTATCTGCATAGAGATGATGATTGTAGTCATCAAAGTGAATTAAATCATTTGAAAAGTTAGAGGAGTAAGAAAAGAGCTAATCATGAATTAACATTAATCTATTAATAAAAGACTTCAAACCACGAGAATTATACGAGTAATATATTTTCTGTATTTCTAACCATCTTTGTGATCAACAAGTAGGGAGACAAGCTAATGCTTTCAAAGTTAGATTGCCATTTTTCTTTTGAGTGCTCCCAAATACATTAGGCAAAACAGAATATTTTCCTTGAGCCTTAAGAGAATTCCAATGTGGAGAATCTGACACATGCTGAAAAATGGATGAAACTTGAGGACGTTACGCTAAGTGAAACAGGCCAGTCATAAAAAGATAGATACTGTATGATTCCAATTACATGAAGTACTTAAAGTAGTCAGAATCATAGCTACAGAAAGTAAAATGGTGGTTGTCAGGAGCTTAAGGGGTGGCGATGGTCGGTTATTGTTTAAAGGGTAGAGAATTTCAGTTTTGCAAGATGAAAGGAGTCAGTGGAGAAGGATGGTGGTGATGGGTGCACATCATTATGAATGTGTTTAATACCATTAAACTGTACACTTAAAATGGTCAACATGGTAAATTTTATGTTACGTGTATTTTACCACAATAAAAAATTTTTTAAAAAAGGATTCCAGTGTGATTGGATGCAAAGCTTCCAGGACCAGGGCTTTTGTGGTATCCTTAGGGGACGTGGTAATTATTACATCCGCTGGGTCAGATCTGGCTGAAGAAAGACCTTCAAGAAAAGTTTGTCAGAACATGAAAACTGTGTGTCAAAGTCCTGATGGTCGTCACCCTCAAGACCCAGTATTATGAGATGAAAAACCCCTGGACTAGGATTCAAGGGTCAGGAAGTTTTTCTCACTTTCTCACTTTTTCTCACTTTCAAGCTTGAGGAATTGTTGAGGACCCTACCCAAATCAGGAGTTGCTTTAATAAGCAGTAAGATAGAAATTTCAGGATACCAAGAGACCAGTTAAAGATTTTTCCTTTGACCCTTTCTTCTCTACCCAAAACATTATTAAACCCCATTCAGATATTATCCACACAGGTTTCATCCTTCTGCTGCTAAGACTTCTTTCATTTGAAGTCTGAGCAGTCCTAGACTTCTCCCTATTCCTGTCTTCTGGTGGGTGGAGAACAGAGACAACTGGATAACCTCTTCAAAGTGGTGGTAGGAGTTTGAGCATGTCCTGAAGTCTTTGATTATATCTCCTTTGAATCTAGTGGAGGGTATCGTAACCTCCACTCATGATTCTGTTACTTATTTGAGGCAGGTTCCATGGGTCAGTTACTCTCTCTTCTCTAACAGCCACATTAAAAGAATGGAAGAAGCGTTACAACTTTTATTTGTTACAATACCTGAAATTTTCTTTCTGGAAAATTAACACACAGATGCTACTGTGCCTTGCTTGGTGGGTGGCAATGGGGTGGGTTTCAGACCTACACAAGAGAATTTACCCAAGAATCTCCTAGAATGGTGTGCCAAATCAATAATTCCAATATGTTGCATAGGCCAGTGCCACTCACTGCTAAGTTTTTACTGTTACATAATAAAAATTTAAAAAGAAGCAAAATACAATAAATATAAAAATATATATCTATATACATATTTTAAGTAAATACAAATATAAATATACATATATGCCTTTGTATAATTTTTAACTGTCTTTTTTTTTTAGGAGGGCTGTCCTTTATTCTAACACTATGTCCTTCACTTTTGGGGTAAAAATGTCCCCTTTTTAAAATAAAATTGAAAGGCTAATACTCAGTGTTGCATGTCCCTTAAGTGTGTGGCTTCTAGGCTCACATTTTTTTGGGTTAGAACATTACCTTTGTCATCTGTTAGCTGTGTGGCCTTTGGCAACTCAGTTAACCTTGCTACTCACCTCATAGGGCTGTTATGAGGTTTAAATGGGATCATTTGTTGATTTAACAAATAGCTATAGTGCCACTCTGAGCCAGACATTGCTCTAAGCACTTGACAAATATTAATTTACTTAATGTTCATAGTAAACTTATCTTTATCTCCTGGGTAAGGAAAGTGGTGGACCAAGAGGGAAAGTGATGAACCAAGAGGCTAATTGGTCATATGATCATATCGCCACTAAGTGACAGAACTGATATTCTCATCAGGAAAATTTGACTTCACAGTCCATGGTAAGTAAATGGTACAGAGTGTGGTGTTGATCATCATCATAATTATTGATGAGCCTTGTTTTTTTTTTCAAATGTCTTCATTTGGCAAAATACTAATTTTGCTACCCTAAGTGGCCTCCTTAATTAGTTTTAAAAGTTTAATAGTCCAGGAAATTGAAAATTCAAGAATTACTCAGTTTTATATCATTTCTGAGTCTCTAAGTTTCCTCATCTCTAAGGTGAAAATAGTGCTTTCTGGCTCCTGTACTGCAGTGGATTTTTGTGACGATTAAATGAGGTAAGTGAAAATATTTTGAAAAATCATGATTGTTTTGATCAACGTTGAAAAAGACTTTTGACTTTTGTCTGCTGTGCGGAACTACTGTAAACGGCAGTGCGGTGAATGAGAGGCAAGGTCCTCAGGCTGCCTCTGCACACGCACACACACACACACTCACAGAATGATGAAAACCCCTTCAGTGTGGCGGTTTAATGACACAGCCGGGTTTCATGCTGTTTTACAAAATACAGCACAGGTTTGAAAATCTTTGGACATCACAAGGTACATAACTGCCACCTTTTTAATTGGGGGTTAAAAAGTGGGCATAAGAACCAAGGAATCTTAAGTCGCTCTGTGCAAGACAGTGGAGCTGTGGGGAGCGGAGCATCCAGGCTGCAGATATTTGCACAATTTTACTAGTACAAACACCCAAGGTACCAATGCTTTCATGGAAATTCTGGCTGTGTAACTGTATTAACATTGGCTTAGGCTTGAGGCTATTTTCAGAATCCTTCGCAAACTTACAGGAAGTACCTTCCCTTTTTATTTACATTAGGTATTGTTATTTTTAAGTATTGCACACGCCGGAAGACTTGTTTCCTTTGCCTCCACTAATCATCATGTTTTTAAAATCACGCATATATGAATGATCATGAAAACATGTAACAATTTGGTTGAGCTAATCTGAAAAAAAAACACACCCAACTCTCACCTGATTGAGATGCTAGACCTGATGGCTCTTTCTAGCAAAGCTTGAAGGCTCACAGACTTGGTTGAGTAGACTGACCCCCCGCCTCTGGGCTCCAGCATGAGCTGTGGCAAAATCAATAAACAAATAAATAAAGTAAAGTAAAGACCAGAGGCTCCGTGGAGAGTTGGGGCTCCCTGTCTCTTTTATGAGTAATGAATGTGGCAACCACAGAGACTTGGAAAAGACTAGGTTTCTCAAATCTGCAAGCTGACTTTCAAGGAGGTCAGTGCACGATTACACAGACTCACTGGGGATGGGGGATCAAGGAATAAATAAGAAGAGGGGATTCAGTCAGAACAGCAGGGGTCTTGGAAAGGAAGATACGATAGGAATTACTGTAAATCTGCCCTCCCTCTCTCCCGAAATTTGTATGTGTTAACGTTTGAATCCCTAGGATTTGTTGTGCAATGTGACTGAATTTACCAGCCAATCTCTTGAGAAGTAAGACAACTTGTGCCCAAAGAGGCCCACCTGACAAGGCCATCTGTCTCAAGCCTGGTTTACTGTCCTGGGTGGTCCCAGGCTCTTGAAACGGAACATCTTTCTCTTGAGAAATACACATGAAGCAAATAGAACAGAAGTTGGCTCTTACACACCGGCCTCGCCACTCCATCCCAAATCTTTCATGTTTTTTTAAATGGGGGTGCTCTCATGCGTCAATTCCTTATGTGCCTGTTCAGGAATGCCAGCAAAAAAAAATGTCAAGAGGGAAGAAAGAGAAACTGGAGGGGCCCAGAGAGCACGTGCAGATCCAAACATGAGTAAAATAACTATGATCATCTTAGTGACTGTGATCTCTCTTCTCACAACTCAATAGTCAATCTTCAAGCTCATGGGGGGTTAGAAAGACAGAAATGCCGCTCCTTGTTCCATGTAAAATAGTTGCTATTCCATAATACCATCTTTTTCTGTGTTTACAATAAAAAATATCTTTGGGACACTGATATGTATCTTAATTTGTATGGGAATTGCCTTTTCACTAGTGCATTCATAGGAATCAAGAACAAAAAGAGGATTTATTTTTTCTCACATTTGTTAAAAGAGGCTCTTGCTCATTTCTATACAGAATTCATGATTGCCTATGTAATGGGTCACTCAATTTACTCTCTGTATATTTAAAACATTTATGACTCAAGGAGCTGTCAATAATTCTTCAAGGAAGAGAACAATGTACGTAAGGGTGCTGCTTCTTCAGGTGGAAGTCAGAAGCTGGAAATTTGTATAAGAGGGAGCCAAGCTGAAACTATACTGCAGTTCCCTTTAACTCTTCAGGAGTGACCAGGACTGACCAGGCCTTTGCTCTGTTCTGGAATCATGTGTAGGAGCCTGGGTACAGGAAGAATCTCTGCTTAGCTGTACTAGTCATGAAAAAGTTTATTACTTGCTCATCCAATAAGAGGAGCCCTGGAAGCTTAAGATGTAAAGAAAAGAGATAGAAAAAGAAATAGACTTTTAAAAACTTCCAAGTTATGAGATTAGAGAGGTTAGACGAATATTGGAAATTGAATAGGAAGAAATGAAGTGAAAACCTATCACAATACAGTGACTCATCTGGCTTTGATTTTTTTTTTCCATTTAAATGTATCATCATACATGCTCTGCTTTGGCCGCTGGCGTTCGGTTCCTTGGTGTGGAACCATGCCACTCATCTGTCAGTAGCCATGCTGTGGTGACACCTCACGTAGAAGAAACAGAAGAACCTACAACTAGGTACTGGGGCTTTGGGGAGATTAAAAAAAAAGAGAAAGAGGAAGATTGGCAACAGATGTTAGCTCAGGGTGAATCTTTTCTAGCAAAAAAAAAAAGAACACAAATAAACAGAGATTGGTTCTTTAAAAAGACCAATAAAATTAACAAATCTGCATTAATACTTCTAAAAGAGAAGACAAAGGGTTAGGAGAGATAGTGAGAGAAAATGATTAATATGAGGAGTGAAAGAATAGTCATTAAGGCAAATTCTGTAGGCATTACAAAGGCAATATGATATTACTGTGAACTTTATGCCAATGAATTTTAAAAAGTAGAGGAAATGGACAAATCCTCAGCAAAACTCAATTTAAAAAAAATAGAAGGAAGAAATAGAAAATCTGAATAGCCATATAACTATTAAAAGTAATTTCAGGATCACTCAGATGGGCTCACTAGTAAATATTGTCAAATATTAAAAAAGGAACAAATGCCAATCTTATGTAAATGTTTCCACAGAAGTAAAACAGTGGGAACACCTTATATTTCATTTATGAGATCGGCATAAGCTTAATCCCAAAACATGACAAGGACATTACAAGAGAAAGAAAAATTATAGTTCAATCTCTCAAAAACATAGATGCAAAAATTCTAAACAAGTTGTAAGCAGTGAAATATAGAAAAGATAATACATCATAACTTGGTTTTATTCCAGGAGTGCAAAGTCGTTTAACATTGATAATCAGTCAATATATTTAAATGCATTAAGAGAAGAAAAGAGAGAAATCATATAATCTTCTCAAAGGTGCATTTAGTGTAATTCAACAGCATGTCAAAATTTTCTCTGGAAACTGGAAATAGATGGGAACTTTTAAATCTAATATAGGGGCACTATAAGTATCATATAGCAAACACATATTTAATGGTGAAATATTGAAAGCTTGGTCTTGAGATTGGGAAGGAAACATGGATGCCCACTAACATCACTTCTATTCAGCATTGCAATGAATAAAGTCTTAGACAGTTCAGTAAGCAAGGGCAAAATATTGAAATGTATAAGAATAGGAAATGAGAAGTAGAATTATTTAGAGATGACACAATTTTGTAGGTAGAATATCCAAAAACATCTATAGAGAAACTACATTAGAGTCAATTTGGCAGTTGCTGGACACAAGGTCAATTTACAACAATTAGTTGGACTTCAACAGACCAGTAACAAAATGAGTATAGAAATGCAAAGTACCACGAAGAGCTATGATAATCTTGAAGAAGGAAAAGAATAAATGTGGAGGAATTACACTATTGGATATCTAGAATTATTGTAGCCTATGGTAACCAAAACAGTACAAGATTAACATAAGGAGAAATATACTGACCAATGGAATAGATTAGAGAGTCCAGGAAGAGACTCACACATTAGATTAATGGCAAAGGTGACAAAGAGTGCCATGGGGAAAGGAACTTTTTTCCAATAAATGTTACTAGGCAAAATGAATCCACACAAACACACGTGTGTACATACATATCTTAACCTCTATCTAACATCAAAACATAAATCAATTCCAGATGGATTCCAGATCTAAACATAAAAAGGAAGGCAAGAAGCTTTTAGAAGAAAAATATAAAGAGGACTCCAAAAGTGCTAACCATAAACAAAAAAGAAGTATATTATTGCTTTAGTGTTAAAGACGTTTATTCACTAAAATACATCATTAAGAGAGTAAAAAAGCAACCTGTAGAGTGAGTGAAGATAATCGCAATATCTCTATCTGACAAAGAACTTGTACATACAGACACATATTTTCTGAATATATAAGAACATGTGAAAACACTTACAAATCATAGGACAGACAACTCAGTAAAAAATGAGCAGAAGACTTGAAAGGGCACTTCACAAAAGAGACTATCCAACTGGCTAAATTTATTAGTTATGATAGAAACCTAAGTTAGGACCAGCATGGCTAAAATGGAAAATATCAAGTGTTGACAAGGATGTGGAGCAATTCAAATTTTTGTACACTGCAGATAGAAATTTTAATTAGCACACCATTTGGAAAACTTTTTGCAGTATCTGCTAAAGCTGAAAATATGCATAACATGACCCAGAAATTCTACTCTTAGGCATGTACCCAACAAAAATGTACTTACACCAAAAACTAAAATGTACTAGAATGCTTGTCCCTGCTCTATTAGTTTCCAAACCTGGAAATTACTCAAATGTCCATCAATAAAAGAATGAATAAAGAAATTGTGGTATATTTACACAATGGAACCCTATATAGCAAAAAGAAAGAAAAATCTAGAACTTCACACAATATGGATTTGTCTCACAAAAATAATGGTGTGTAAAAGGAACCAGACGTAAAAGAGTATTATATTATTTCATCTATAGTTATTCCTTTTACGTAATGTTCAGAAACAGGAAAAATTAATCAAAGTGGTTAGAAGTCATAAAAGTGGTAACCTTTGGGAATGGGGCAGATAATAATCAGGAGGGAGCAAGACAGGGTCTTCTGGAATGCTAATAATATTTGGTTTCTGCATTTGGACTGTGTTTATGTGCTTGTGCTCACCTGTGAATATTCACTGAGCTGTGTCCTTGTGATTCCTGCACTTTTCTGTATGTACGTTATACATCATTAAATTAGTGAGTGATTTATAGTCCATTCTAAACTCCAACAAATTTTGTTTTCTCATAGTGTTTTTGGCTAAGTTAATTAAAATAAAAGTTGACTGATTTATGCATTAATTTACAAAACGTTTTTGCCACACCTTTAACGATGAAACCTATTTCTTTTTTTTCTGCCAAAGCAGGATTTTCCATTACTGCCTGCTGCGATTGCATTAGAAAGTTGCCATTTCAAACACTACTGGAAGGTTCCATTTCTTCTTGGAACCTACTTAAATTACACATTTAGAACCTTTTAATTACCAAAAAGTCCCCTGTGCCCTTTGTAGGCATTTGTCAGTTCTCACTTAGCATCTTTAAATTTAGGAAAAGTTGCGTCTTAGAGTTTATTTTTCTGGAAAATGGGCATAGGATGTCAGGGTAAGAAGCTTTTGCACTCTCTCATATATCTTCGGATTCCTTAGAATTGTTTCATGGAATTACGCATTCTAAGTGAAAGAAGGAGAGCTGAGAGAACAGTCAGGACAAAATGGAGATTAGTTCTCTGAGATACCTCTTCATGTGCAACCAAAGCTGCATAACAAAAAATTGATGTTCTCTCGGGATCAAATTTTATGAAACAAGCCATTTACCGAAGACGCTGGGAAGCTTCTCCTTCTGACCTTCCAAAAGCCACTACAGCAAGGACATTTCCATCCAAGGGGCAGTCTTGTCAGAGAAAGGTCAAGTGTAGCTGAAAGCCACCGTCTTGATGAAGCATTTCCTGATTTCTCTACTCATAATTAATTTCTTCCTCTACTTTAATTCAATACACTTTGTTCATTTTCATTTTTATCTTTATATTCAACCAAATGATATTTCCCCCCTTAACCAAAATGGCCTCATTTTCCCTTTTCATAAAAACTGGGTGTTTCAAGGATCGTAGTAGCATCATACTATTATGCTTTGTCTGATATTGCCCAAACCTTCCTTAACCAGCATGTTATTTCAACTTCCTCCTTACACTACTGATAAAGAATTCTTAGACTAAAATAGATACCTGTATACCCATGTTCATAGCAGCATTATTCACAATATCTGAAAGGTGGAAGAGACCCAAGCTCCCATTGAAAGATGAGTAAACAAAATGTGGTATATACATAGAATGGAATATGATAGAGCCTTAAAAAGAAGGGAATTCGTCATATGCTACAAGGTAGATGAAACTTGAAGACATTATGCTAAGTGAAATAAGCCAGTCAAGAAAGAATAAATATTGTATGATTCCATTTATATGAGGTTCCTAGAGAAATCAAATTCACAGATACCGAAAGTGGAATGGTGATTTCCAGGGACTGGCGGGAAGAAGGAACAGAGGGACAGAATTTTACCTGCAGACAATAAAAAAGTTCTGGAGATGGACGCTTCTGATGGTCACAAAACAATGTAAACATACATAATGCTGTGGAACTGTATACTTAAAAACTGTTAAAATGGCAAATTTTATGGTATGTATATTTTACCACAATAAAAATTTTTTAGAAACTTAAAAAAAGAATTTTTAGTGCTTTGGTTTTTAATCATTTTTATTCCTAATATCTTATTCTGCCTGCCCCCATCCTTCTGTCTCATGTACTAACACATGCCATGCGTTTGACTTTAGACGACATTTTGGTATATTACCCAACACAAAGGTCTAAACACATTACCTAAGGAATCTAGAAGGGCACTTCCTTTTGGTGAGTGGCAATGCCTCAGAACAGAGAGGTTTACTTGTTTTAGCCCCATAAAAAAAGCTATTTTGCCCTGATGAGTTTTTGGACAATGAGACAGAACAGTCTGAAACAAAGAAATAGTGACACTAACATTATAGTTGGAGTCACAGGAGGCCACCCAGCTCCCTGCTTTAGAGCCCAGAGCAAATATGTCTTTAGAAATTAAAGGGTGCCTCATTTTCTGAATATATATGACCATGAGAAAATTAGATTGCCTCATAGAAAATCTCCTTAATTTAAAAAATTAAATTCAGGTTCAAGGGAAAAAATAATTTCTACTGTATTTTCTAATTTGTCTTTTATTTTCTGTTAAAAAGTACATACAAACCTTGGGGCTGGCCTGGTGGCATAGTGGTTAAGTTCACGTGCTCCACTTCAGCAGCCTGGGGTTCACAGGTTCGGATCCTGGGTGCAGACCTACACATCACTCCTCAAGCCATGCTGTGCTGGTGTCCCACATACAAAATAGATGAAAATTGGCACAGATCTTAGCCCAGTGACAGTCTTGCTTGAACAAAAAGAGGAAGATTGGCAACAGATGTTAGCTCAGGGCCAATCTTTCTCACCAAAAAAAAAAAAAAGTAAGCACTGTCCAATTGCTTTTTCAATCTCTGTTTTCTCTCATCCTCTCACTCTCCTTTTCACGCATATAGCTCCTTAGAACTCACAGAATAAATTTCAAACTGTTTGTTATAGAATATCGGGTTTATGACAATCTGGCCTCAGACCGTTCTTCTTACCTTATCTCTTAATACTTAATACTTAATCCAACACATCCTAGGTTCACTCCAGTCATATCACACCAGCCACCTGTCCGAACTGGCCATGGTACAAACATCATTCTGTTCTTTCTTTACATATGCTATATCCTCTGATCAGAATAGCTTCCCACCTTCTCCCTGTGACAAATCTTTATCCGTCTTGGAAACGGTTCAGTCTTCACCTTCTCTGTGAAGTATTCTGTGCTTTTCCCTCCTATGGCTAGTCAGTTACCTATCCCTCTTTGACGATCCTTAGTGATTCTGGGACCTTCTGCATAGTTCTACTGCAGCGCTCATAGCACATGGTAGACATTGTCTACATGTAGGTTTCAGCTTTTAGACAAGAAGATTCTCCAGCGTGGTATCATAATTGTATTGCCGCACCTGAGGCAGTGCCTTAGAGTGGACTCTCAGATGCTTGTTTGAATACGTGAATGAATAATGAATGTGTGAAAAATCAAGACATAGACATTCATTATTATAAAACTCACAGAGAGAACATAGAGGCTTATGTGTCCCAGGACAGAAATGAAGGTAAAGTTTATTTCTAAATGAGAGGGTAGCATTTTATAGTTACTGGTTGAATGTCAACGCCACTTACAACTCAAAATCACTTACTCTGCTTTGTATCTGCAGAGCAGGCCATACCACCATTACACACAGGAGTGCTGTGAAAATCAATTCACATCAGTTAACTGCTTCAAAGTTGAAAGGTAATAAATTGTCTTCACTATATAAAATAAAAATAGTGTTGTCCTCTAGCAATTTTTTTTTTAGAGAGAAAAGAATCCCTTTCTACATAGAAAATGTGTGGCAGGAAAGTAAATAGAATTGTTTCCACTTACAATGCTTTCAAGTTATATCCCTGGAGCCATTTGGCGTGAGATATAAAGGTGGAAAGAAACAGTTTTATGCACATGCATGCTCACACACAGTACACTCTCTTATGTAAACCAGGCAGTGACAAGTCACTTGGATGGCTAAATCAAAACTGGTCCACCAACAAAATTGTGCACTGTGTTGGAGAGCATTAGGGCTCCTGGGTTTTAAGGTTTGCCTTGGCTGGAATTCATTGTAACACCACCCACCTCTCTCCAGTTGCAATATTCTAACCAGGTCACCTAGATTCTGTGAAACAGATGTTCATTGAAGAGAAAAGGAAATAGGTGGTGTCCATTGAAAAGTGATAGCCATGGCAGAGGGGAAAGTATATTTTTACCTGCAACACAAGCTGAATATTACAGAAAGTTATTGGTAGGGTAGAATTCCTGGCTCTCCAGGAATCTGCAGCACTTAGTAAGCACTTCAGTATACTGAGAGGCAGGCAAGCACAGTGGTGAAGCGCACAGGCTCTGGGGTCAGACTGTTTGGCTTTACCTCCCAGCTCTGTTCTTCCTAGCCATATGTCTTTGGGTAAACTACTTAATCTTTATTTTTGTTTTATCTATAAAAGTGAGATAATAAAAATACCTACTTCATATGGTTCTTGTGACAATTACGTGTGTTAATACATACAACGGGTTTCAAATAGTGCCTAGTGCTGTTCACTATTATCACAATGACGGTCTTTATGCAGAGGGACACCTTTGGTGATGTGGGTTGCCAACCGAACTTAGCCTAAAGTTCTAACAAGAGAGGAACAGTGATGAGAGCTTCATCAATGGGCTAGAAAACCCAGTCAGTCCTCAGTGCTAAGAAGACTTGCACTTAGAAAAGCCAGGAAGGGAGAAGGCAAAAACAACCAAATATAGAGCCTCAAACCATCCTTTGATATTCCAGAAGTTGCACTTTACAAAAATGCACCGCAGGCTGTGCACTGGTGTAGCCCTCTGCCCTGGAACTAACTAGGCATCTTCTTAGCAATTTGATAGAGCTATTACTTGGTAATGCTTGCATTCAGCTTTGGGGTTCCAGATTCTTTCCTTGAATCTTACTCCTCTGCACCTTCATGACCTTTCCAGACTTTCACTCGTAATCTATTTCTTTCTGAAAGAATTTCAGTGAGGGTAATCTTACCTGTTCAAGTTGTCTATCTGTTTTGTGATTCAATGAGTGTGTATGTTACACATACCACTTTCTGATGTCACATTGCAATATCTACTAAACAAAGTCACTGATTGGCAGGAGTAGGAATTAGCAATTTGGATCCAGAAGCTTCTCTTTTTACAAACTTATTTTTAATGAATTTTCACTAATGTGAACAAAGCTACAAGCCAGAGCATAGCTTCAGCAATCTGTCACTAACAGATAGGAATAGAAGCTGTGTGCTATTTCAGCCTTTGTCTCTGACAAGTTGTTTTGTGTTTGTATATATTCTTACATGTCTTATGAACAAGATTAACTCTACCATATCCAATAAATACAAAAGCAACAATAGTTTCAAAGTGCTAGTTAGAAGAGGAATTTGAATTTAACATAAAAATAAGTGATCTCTTCTACGTCTGGTTATGATGGAGTAACTGGTACCACACTAATCCTCCTCTGTAAACAGCCATAAAATGGACACCTCACCTCTCAACATGAGGCAACTGTGTTCAGGCATTGGCAACAGGCAGCACAAGACAGCAGTCCTTAAGAGAAAGGAAATCCACAAGGTGAGACCTATGATTGCCTCAGTTCTGTGCCTTTATGCAATTTCCTGAGTGCAACACAGGAAGCTGGAATCCAATCAGATACACTGGTTCCTCTGGGCTAAAGAAGCAGAGATCGGAGTCCAGAGAATGTGGCAGAATCTGAAGAGAAATTCATCAAAAAGGGAGACTCCAGAAGTCATGTGGGCTTCCAGTGGGTCTTCGGCTGCAGGAGGCCTTGACAATTACGGGGTAAATATCTTGATCTTTTGCATCTCTTCCAGTTCGTTGTCTTACTAATTTCCTTGAAAATCTAGGAAATGGTTTGTCTGTGATATTCTCTTATATCCTAGGTAATTCTTCTGAAGTGTATTCATCTGGTTTTTGCTTATCATAGTCTTGGCCGTGTTCTCATTTTGTTGAATATGTACCTAGGTCTTACGTTAAATTCTTCCTGTTAATTGCTTATTTTGCAATATCTAATGTTCTATCTAGAACTGCCATTTGCCTGAGAATAACATGGGCTGGGGTAGAGAGGGTGATTCAGATCAGCAGTGGAGTCTGTCACCTCAAATCACTTTCTCAGTGTGCTTGCTGTGTCTCTCTCTGGAGAACGGCTCTGTTCATCTTCTTGGAATTCCTTCTACATCTCCCTTAACACACTTTGGAGTGAGCAGACTGCTCAGCCAGAGGCCGAAATGGCTCTTCCTGAAGCTTAGTAGTGCCAAGTTGTGCTGCTTGGTGACTTAGTGTTTGTTTTCATTCTGATAGTGGATACAAATCTAGTTGGCTACAACTTTCCTTCTCTCTCTCTTCTACTTGGGTTGAGCTTAGCAGTCTAATTAAGAAAAATCAAAGATGGTGTGACTCTGTCCTACATTATTCAGACTCTTCTTTCCTACCATTCTATGTTTTGGGGTCAAATTTCCATAGAGTGGTTTCAAAGTTTTTCCTCTGGCACTCCCCAAATTCTAGTTTCTGTCATAAAAGGGAAAGAATTGTTTGTTGAGTCCAATAGAAATTAATGTATAGGATTGCATATAGCTCTCACTTTTAAACTCCCTCAATTTGATGCTAATTTTCACAGATTTTTAAAACTTTTGAAAATTCATGGTTTGGTGTTATAGTCATCTCCTACTTGTACTTAAGGAATAATTTTTTCATTTGTTTCTCATTTTTTAAAGTGAGTCAATATATACTGTTTAAAATTGAGAATTTTAAAAAAAGATTTTCAAGTATATTATTTAAAGTTATAAAGCTAAGCAGTAACGGAACTGCTTATCAGGAGAATAAAAAAAATACATACACAAATAAAAGCAAAAACTGTTAAGTGTCTAGAATTTAGATAAATAAAGAAAAGAAGTGGTAAGAGAGAAATTAACATAAAGTAAGATGATAGACTATAAAATAAAATCACACATAATAAAATGACTAAATATATCTACTATAATAAATATAAACTGAATAAATTTTTAAGAAAATTCTTAGCTTAAATCAAAACCCAAAGCCCAAATATAGATTATTGATGTAGCAAAAAATTGGAAAATATTTAACATTGATATGGTTTATGACAAATAAATATCATGCTCTCATTACGGAATATGCAGGTTTTAATAAGAATCCATGTATATGTGTACACATACACACACTGATATAAAAAGTGGGTGAATATAGATTTAAACATATATAATTAGCCCTATAAGCAAGTTGCAAAACATATGTACAAAACTGACTTCATTTAAGTAAAAAACTTGAATATGTGTATTTTAAATGTTTGTATAGTCATGGAAAACATCTGAAAAGACATATAATATTTCCTTTGGGGAGCAGAATTTGAGAAATTGTGAAACGGAGAGATTTTATTTTTCACTTTTTAGAATTCTGAACTGTTTATAATGTTCATATATTGCTTTTATAGCAAAAATGTTTTAAAGAGCTACCACATATATCAGATTCAAATGATGAATTGTCAAATATTTTGCATACAAAAACACATTCTTAGTCTATGCCAAAAATCATTGATACATAAAACAACTGAAATGCTTTAAGCAAGTTGAAAAACACCATTGAAGTTGCATTTCCAGGAGAGTGCTGATTAAATGTTGGAGAAAGAAGTTGGGGGAACTGCATGCGTGAAAGGAGAACTTGTGATTTAAGGCTGATATTCTTAAATCTTCTGCTTGACTCAAATACTCAAATGAGAAATATGATTTATGAGTCAGAAAACTGGAGTACAAAATATCAGGTTTTTTGTTTTCTTACTGATGAAGTTAAATTAGATGCTTGTGCCCAAGGGTGGACTATTTCCTGTCTTTTTCCTTCAATTTGAAGTCCAGACCTTGGATTGACCTGTCCACGTGGTCATTTTAGTCTGCAAAGCTAGGTATCTGTGCCTTGCAATCCCAGTGACTAAAAAGAAAAGAGAGGCACAGGTCTTCAGACACGTCTTTGGAAGGCAGCTTGGATACAGACTAAGGTCTAGTTACCTGGATCTGAAGAGCAGAGCAGAATGCGTCCTTTCTATGGGCAGGCAGGTACAAAGTATAGAATCCACAGGGTTGAACCACGAATGATGGCTCCTCTTTTTTACGGGTGGGGCCATAAGTGAGAAGACAAAGAGGATAGAATTATTTCTTGAATAATTTCCCCTCTTTCTCTAAGAATGTGATGAGTAAGGAATAAATGTGAGCTGGAGCAGAAGGAACAGGACAGTGAGCTCCAATCACTTTAGAGGCTGCAGTGTCCTCAGATGCATAGCAGACTCCTGGGAGGAGAGTGGAGCATCTCAGAGGCAGTTGAGGACAGAGGGTGTTTCTTTAGCATAGAACAGGAGTTCTTGTGGAGCGAGGACTGATTGGCTCACTGGAATGGGGGCACATATAGTTATGAAGCTAAGACTTTGTTTTATAAAAAGGAGTTGAAAATTTTTAGCTATTTTACTCTTAGAAGAATAAGCTAATGGTTTAAGAAGTGCATTTGCAAGGTTTACTGGTTAGAGTTTGAGGTTTGCCATTTAGAAAAGGCATTCAACCATATTCTGTAAGTATTTTTTCTTTCTTTCTTTACTTTTTTTCCCCTGTCTGCAGGTTTATAATAATAGTCCTCTCCAAGTTTTGGGCTAGATATCATTTCATTGATAGTTTCAAAAGAAGTATGTATGGCAACTATGGAAAATGCTCTGTGAGTCACATTTATTATTCAACAATATCAAGGAGAAACTAATGGGCATTTTATGAAGGAAGATGACTAGAACATTGCGAGTTTTCACCTTACAAATTACTTTAGAGTGTTTCTTCCAATTTCTCATAGTCCATCCTTTCTCCTTCTTTTCTTCTAGCTCTCTGAACTATGATGATGCAATTGGAGAATTTCTGGATCTAGCAGTATTGTGGATCAAAAAACTTGAATACTAACTTGCTACAAACACCCCAAAATGCTAAATCAGTTACAACACACACTATTTTAAATGTGTAGTTATGTTTGTAAGAAAGAAAAACAAACCCCATACATGTGAAAGAAAACAATCTGAAAATCAGGATAGGGAGCTCATTACCTGATGCCAAGTTTGCTAATAGAGTGAGAAGTGGAGTTTGCGTGGAGTGTTCTCAGGCTTAATAACTGATAGGCTTGACTTCCAATCCCTGTATGAGGACAGAAGATGGTGGCCTTGAAGCTGCACGAGGCAGGGAGATGGAACTAGAAATTCACACAATCAGGACTCTAGAAGGGGAAACTAGAAAAAACAGTCTTCCACTAGCACGAGTTGGTGACAAGGAAGTTTTAGATCTGTCAGGATCCAGGGTAAAAAAAGTAACAATACTTAGGAAACTAGGAATAAAAGGGACCATCCTTAAAGTGACATAGGGAATCTACAAAAATGTCTAGAACAATCATCAGACTTAATGCTGAACTTTTTTGTAAACTTCACTTTAGGAGATGGATATCAATACCAGCACTTACTGTCATTATTAGTCATCACCGTGAGGAGGAAAAAAGGTACAAGAATTGGAAATAAGGAGCTAAATATATTATTTTCACATTCTATGATTTTCTTCATAGAAAGGTCTAAATAAACTGCAGACAAATTACTAGATATAATAGGGGAGTTTAGCAAGGTAGAAGAAAAAATAAATAAGAAAGAAACAATTCAAAAGAAAAATGGGCAAAGGATTTGAACAGGCACTTTACTAGAAGAGGAAACACAAGTGGCCAATAAATATGTTGAAAAATGCTCAGCCTTATTAGCAATCAGGAGAATTCGGATTAGGACTCTGCTGAGTTATGATTTCACACCTACTTGATTGGCAAAAAACAAAAGGTCTGATGAGCTAAGGAGTCTTCCAAGCAGATTTCTGAAGCTCTTTTGTTCTGCATAGTTCCCTCCTTTCTGGAACTCTGCCCCAGAACTTGTTACCACCTCACCCTCTCTGAGCCCCAATCTGTGCTTCCACAGTTCAGCGAGACAATCAAACATCCTTGCAATGATTCTCCCTGTTGTGCAGAGGGAATGTGCCTCCAGGCAGAGTGTTAGCTGGGGCAATCATTGGGCTCTTGTTTTTTCCCTTCTCTCAGGCATCACAGTCTGGGGCTACCTGTTGTCCAACACCTGAAAACAGTTGTTTCATTTATCTTGTTCGGTTTTCCAGTGCTTGCAGTAGGTGAGTAAATCTGGTCCCTGTTACTCTATCATGGCTGGAAACACAATTCCTTTGTATCATGCAGGGGAGAGTTCTGAGAAAATGAAGCAATGAAGAAAAAGGACTTCCAGGAATCTGGACAGAGGTACCCTTGAGTCCTTCCTGATACTAAAGTATGCATGCATAGGGTAGAACCCCATGCAGTTGGGAAAAAAACGAGCAGGGACCTGTGAACCGAATGGTTCCAAGAACTCATGCAGGACATGAAATTTCAACCAGTCAAAGTTGCAAGTCCTCCCTGGTCACTTAGGGCGTTTATTAGAGACCCAAGGTGGGTCAGATCTTCTGAATGAGATGAAATCATCCCCAGTAAAGGGATACTCTGGGAAGGGTTACTCTGGACCTGCTCTGACAAAGCTGAAAACAAGGCTCAGAACAGATCAACCTAACTTGCAACTAATTTTACTACCTACAAAACAAAGTCCAACAGTCTGTAGAGGAAGTCAACAAAATCCAGACGTTTAAAAAATGTACCATTCACAATGTCTAGAATCCAATGAAAAATTGTTACACTTTTAAAGCAGAAAAATGTGACCCAGAGTTAGAAGAGAAATCAATGAATAGAAAAAGACCAAAATGATGAAAACAGATGGAAATGCTGGAATTAGCAGACAAGGATGTTAAAATTATATTACAATATATAAAGGAAAATGTGAACTGAATGAGAGAGATGGAGCTATAAAAAAGAACCAAATGAAACTACAGACATGAAAAATAAAATATCCGAAGTGAGAAGTTCACTGGATTGGACTAATGGCAGATTACATTCTGCAGAAGAAGACATAGTAATAGAAACCAACCACAATGAAGCACAGAGCAAATAATTTTAGTACATCACTGTGCATATATACATCATATTGATAATTTTAATATATCAAATCCTGCAGTATATATATATATGCACACAAATCCATATAGAATGCATAAGCATATTATACATATATGCATATAATCCATATATAATATACACAAATCCAGCAATATATATATATATATACACACATAAAACATGGTATTCATCCCAAGAGTGCAAGGTTGATTTAACATTTAATAATCAATTAATGAACTTTGCCATGTTAATAAAAGGAAGAATAAAAGTTATAACATCATTTAAGTAAACGCAAAAAAAGTAATTTAGGGGCTGGCCTGGTGGCATAGTGATTGGGTTCACATGCTCCACTTCAGCAGCCTGGGGTTCAGATCCTGAGCACAGATCTACACACCACTCACCAAGCTTTGCTGTGGTGGCATCCCACATACAAAGCAGAGGAAGATTATCCCTGAGCTAATATCTGTGATTGTCACAGATATTAGCTCAGGGACAATCTCCCTCACCAAAAAAAAAAAGTAATTAAAAAAATTAACCCTCAATCACAATACAATTTTCATCAAAATAAGAATAGATAACTTTGTGAATCTAATAAAGGGAATTCATGAAAATTATAAGCTAACTTCATAATTAATGATAAGAAACTGAAATACTTTCCCCTAACTTCAGAAACAAGGCAAACATATTAATTCTCAACACTGCTATTCAATGTTGTATTGGAGGTCCTAGCCAGTGCAATAAGGCAAAAAAATAAAATAAGATTAAAAGGCATACACATTGGAAAGAAAGGGAGAAGTAAAGCTGACTTTATTTTCAGCTGGCACAATCTTTTGTGAAAAAAAACTTCAGGAATCATTAAAAATCTACTAGAGCTAAAAATGACTTTAGTCAGGTTAAAGGAAACGAGGTCAAAATACAAAATTCAATTGCATTTCATTATATTAGCAATAGACAATTTCAATTTGAAAATAAATATAACATATTAAAATATGAAATAGAGAAATTAACAAATATATGCAAGAAAATTAGCAAAATATATGCAATTCTAAAAGAAAACAGGAGAAAATTTTGGGAAAATTTGGGCAGGCAAATTTTTATAAAGTCAAATATAAAAAGTATGATCTACAAAGAAAAAATTATAATATGGGCTTCATCAAAATTCCCAATTTTTGTGCTTTGAAAACACCGCTAAAGAATAGAAATGTAACCACAAAAAGGGACTTTCTGCTCACCACAAAGACAAGCCAACAGTCCGGAGGCAAAGTGGTAGGAGAGAAAGGGTCTTTTTATTACTTGCTAGCAAGGGGGAAGATGGCCGTCTAGCATCCTAAAGAACCTTCTTAAAACTACGGAATTTTGAAGCAGTTATATAGAGAAAACGGGTTGAAGTAGGGGGGTCTCGTGATGTCATCCATCTGATGTTGGCGTCCTCGAGACTCCAGATCATCCCTTCCTCTTGTCACTAGTGACGGATACCAGCAGAAGGCTTTCTCCTGGAGTTCGTTACATCCCTGGGAAAACTGAGGGAACAAAGTTATTGCCTTATTGAAATAGGGAGGTCTACATATAAGGCAAGGCTATAAAAATAGGAGAGCATGTGTATTTCTTACAAGCAGGTATGTACTTATCTAGGAACATGCAATGTAGAGTATTGCTGACAAGGAGAGGGGTGTCTCATGAATCGGGGTCATTTATAGTCCTGACATGGTTCCTTTCTATAAGATGGCTTCCCTTATGCTAACCTATGTTAACCACTGGCTGGATTTATCTTAGCTATTTAGGCAGCGCTAACAGAAAAGCAAGTTAAAGAACAAAATACTTGTTTTCTCCCAGTATAGATTAGTAAATTGTATCTAGAATTTATGAACTACTTACAATTCCTTAATAAGAAGACAAGCAACCAGATTTTTAAGAAGAATTTGAATAGACACATCATAAAATAACTATATGAAGGCTTAAAAGCACATGGAAAGATACTGAATATCAATATTCATCAGGGAAATATAAATTATATCCATAATGAAATATCATGCATACCTATTATGATGGTAAGGTTAAGAAGACTGACAATACCAAATTTTGGCAAGAATATGGATAAACTGAACTTCTTATTAATTTCTGATGGGAATGTAAAATAACACAACCACTTTGGAAAATAGTTTGGCAGTGTCTTATAAAGTTAAATATGCCCAGTATATTAAATATAGTTAAATGACCCAGTACTTCTAATCTATATCAACCCTAGAAAAATGAAAACATGTCCACAGAAAAGATTGTTCACAAATATTCACAGTAACTTTATTTATAACAGCCCAAACTGGAAATAATATAAATATCCATCAACAGGTGAATGGGTAAACAAATCGTGGTATATTCATACAATGGAACACTGCTCAGCAATATGAAGGAAGGAACTCTTGACACACACAACAACATCGATGAGCCGTGAAAACATTATGTTGAGTAAAAGAAGACAGAATAAATACCGTAGGTTTCTATTTATATGAAACTCTAGGAATGATAAACTTGAAGTATAGTGATAGAAAGATCAGTGGTTGCCTGGAGCCAAGGATGGGGTAGCAATTTACTTGGGAGGGCACGCAAGGGAATCTTCTGGGGGTGATGGAAACATTTTATAAATGATTTTGCTGGTGGTTGCAAGTACATATGCTTTGTCAAAACTCAGACTGTATCCTTAAAATGAGTAGATTTTATTGTTTATAAACTATGCCTCAATAAAACCTGATTTTAAAAGTCTTGATAAAGTCAAGTGGGGGAGATAATTCATGGTTTCGATTTGCATCTCCCTGATTAGTAATGATGTCGAGCACCTTTGCACATACCTGGTGGCCATTTGTGTGTCTTCTTTGGAGGACTGTCTAGTTGAGTCCCTTGCCCATTCTTTAAGTCAGCTTATGAGATATCACCTCACACGAGTTAGGATGGCCATTATGAAAAAAGAAACAAAAAAGAATGAACGTTGGCAAGGATGTGGAGAAATTGGAACCCTTGTATACTGTTGGTGGGAATGCAAAATAGTGCAGCCTCTATGGAAAACAGTGTACATTTTCCTTAAAAAAATAAAAATAGAACTACCATATAATCCAGCAATTCCACTTCTGTGTATATGTCCAAAAGAACTGAAATCAGGATCTTGAAGATATATCTTCATTCCCATGTTCATTGCAGCATTATTTACAATAGCCGAGATATGGAAACAACCAAACTCTTCATCGACAGATGAATAGATAAAGAAAATGCAGTATATAAGTACAATGATGTATTAACCTTAAAAAAGAAGGAAATCCTACCATTTGCAACAACTTGGATGAACCTGGAAAACTTTATGCTGCGTGAGATAAGTTAGTCTCAGAAGGACAAATGCCATATGATTCTACTTGTATGAGGTATCTAAAATAGTCAAACTCATGGAAGTAGAGAATAGAATGGTGGTTGCTAGGGGCTGGGGAGTGGGAGAAATGGGGAGGTGTTCAATGGATATAAAGTTCCAGTTACGCAAGAGGAATAAGTTCTAGAGATCCTCTATACAATACTGTGATTACAGTTAACCATACAGTATTGTGCACTTAAAATTTTTTTTAAATGTAACTTTACCAAAATGGTAGTTTTTTTTTTCCTGCTCTTTTCTCCCCAAATCCCCCCAGTACATAGTCGTATATTTTAGTTGTGGGTCCTTCTAGTTGTGGCACGTGGGACGTCACCTCAGCGTGGCCTCACAAGCGGTGTCCTGTCCGCTCCCAGGATCCGAACTGGTGAAATCCCAGGCTGCAGAAGCGAGCACACAAACTTAACCACTTGGCCATGAGGCTGGCCCCTGTGCACTTAAATTTTGTTAAGAGGGTAGATCTCATGTTATGTTCTTACCACACACAAAAAGATATGAGGAAACTTTTGAATATGATGGATATGTTTATTACCTTGATTGTGGTGTTAGTATCAAGGGTATATGTATAAGTCCAAACTCATCAAATTCTATACGTTAAACATGTGTAGTTTTTTTGTATATCAATTATACCTCAATAACACTGTTAAAAAAGTCAAGTGGCAGAAGATATGGATCAATGGGAACATTCATACACTGCTACTGGGTACACATTTTTACAACCATGTTAAAAATAATTCAACATTATCTTATACTTTTGAAGATGCGCATATCCCTTTACCGAACAATTACACTCTAGGGTAGGTACCCTAAAGAAATCTTGTCCTAAAATTCACAAGGAAGAGTCAAAAACAAAAAAAAGCCAAGACAATTTTGAAGGAAAAAAGGGGCATTTGCCTTATCAGATATCAAGACCTACTACAAAGTAATGAGATATATATATATATATATACACTAAACTATTGTGACATTTGTGCAGAAATAAATCAAAACACAGAATAGAGAACCTAGAAGCAGTTGCCTGTACATATGGGAAATGGAATATGACAGGGGTGTAGTTAGTAGTCAGTGGAGAAATAATAACTGTTGTTGTATATATAATGCACACACATACATATGAATGTGTTTGTGTGTGTGTTATAAATTTATAAAGATCTTATTATTTGCCAGGCACAGTTATAAGCATTTTTATATATTAAGACACAGTCCTCATAACAAGTCTGTGAAAGTGCACTACTTCAAAAAATAGCGACATCAGGCATGCTTTTCAGAGACTCAAGATAATTTACGAGATTATTTAAGTACAATCTTGACCATTTATGGCTCATGTGAAAACCTGAGTGAAAAGTTATATTTATAATTCCTCGAAAAAGAAAAAAGACTTAAAGAAGTCTTTAAGACACTTTTTTGCCCTATAAAAGATGATTGTTTCCTACATGTAAACATGCACACATGCACACTATTTGCAATTAGAACACTTTCGTTAGGACTTTTAACATAATATATATGATTGCGTTGAAAATAGTTGGGCAAAGGAGAGAGAAAGTAGGATATTCCTGTAAGTAGACAAAACCTTAAAAACATAATAGCTATTTTTGTTGAACATTTTCTACGTGCTAGGTATTTTCTGTAGATTATCTCAGTTTCTGTGTTATAAACATTAACACAGAAAATCAATAAATGTTACTTGACCTTTACAAATTTGGTGAGTGAGCTCTCTTATTATGAATTCAAAATCTGGTGAAAAGAATATAGACAAAACACAGATATAATAAAATGAATTAACTGTGTGTGTTTCATCATTAAACTTATAACCAAAAAGATGTTTAGATTCTAAGGCTAGAATCGTTTAAGTGGATCTAAATCAATGGAAGAGTATGTTCTCGAGGAGATGAATTTTGATGAGTGCTTAAGTGCTTTTAGTAGGAATGATCAGTCTGTTCTAAGTACATGTTTCTGTTTTTGTAAGGAATTAGATCTAGAGAATCATATTCCTGGCTAGGCTGGATGTGTGAGCAAAACTGACTAGGAGGTAACTACAGTTACCTGGTATAGGATAAAATAATAGAATTCCTTAGTCAAGATTGAGGAACTAAAATCAAGATTTCATATTTCAGCCAATTGGCAAATCTGGTGCTCTTAGGAATCAGAAAAATAATTAAATAGATGCAGGCAGGAAGAACTGCATGGAAAAATCTTGAAGAGGGAAGAAGCTGGGCATGGGGAAACAGTACAGCGTGGTGGGTAGGAACACGCTCTGGAGTCAAATGCCCGAGTTCAGATCCTGATTCTACCACTCACTAGGTGTGTGACTGTAGGCAAGTTTCTTTCCTTTAGTATCTCAGTTTGTTAAATAGCAAAAGTAAGAGAGTATTAATGCCTTTTTCATACTGTTTGAAAATTAATGAGAGAATCTATTTTAAGCAATTTAACATGCCTAATACATAGTAAACACTCCATAAATGTTAGTCATTATCATTAATATTATTTTGGCTTTCCAACAAAGAGTGCTGATAAGAGATAAGACAAAATGATTGCTTTAGGTTTTGAATATAATCTGATCATGATTCAGGTGAAACACCAACTTTAATGCACACATACACACCTGCAAGCCAGGGAGAGGTGACAGTTGTAACAGTGCAATTGTGAGACTGCAGTAAAGGTCTGGTTCACAAAAACAGCGTGGTAGGGAGCAGCTTGAGAGGTATTATTAGCCAAGGAAAGTGTTGGGACTTGTCAATGAGCCAGAAGTACTTTGAATTATAAGAATTTAGAAGAGAATGTTATGAGGAGTGTTTCAACATGTAACAATTCCTGACTTACCATTCCAGTGAGTCATGCTGCGCTTATTACACTGGGGAGTGAAGGGTGTGACGCCTGTTCACATTCTTGCACATACCGACCTGTTCACTCACAGAGGATGGAGTGTTCACGGACATAACCTCACTCAGGCCTGTGTTCCTTCTTGCAGAGTTGCAAACCTTACACCAATGGTCTTCATCTAGCTTCAAATTATGTATTTCATGCACTTTTTCTAACCTACTTGTGGCTTCAGATCCTTACTTCATCATTATCTCATATTGATCTTGTAGCCAATTGAAGGTAGTAAGTATTTTTTTACACAGTCACATCTTCTTCATCCTCAACTTATGATTTCAGAAAAGTCTTTAAATTCTTCTTATTATACTTTGGTTTGCTAGATTTTGCCCGTCAGTCCTACCAGTCTGTTGAGACCGGATGCTGTCATCCAACAAATTTGTTATCTATTCTGGTTGTGGGTTATCAGGATATCTGGTAAACATGCATTCAATGACTGCATCCATGCCATTGACAGAAATATTGAAAATAATAAGATCAGGGACAGAGCCCTAATGCAAGGTACTATAGAAATCCCTCCAGTTTCATTATAGTCGAGTACGGCATAATGATATTTTGGTCAACGATGCTTTGGTCAACAGACTGCATACACGATGGTGGTCCCATAAGATTAGTACCATATAGTCTAGGTGTGTAGTAGGCTACCATCTACATTTGTGTAAGTACATTCTATGATGTTCATATAACAACATAATTTCCTAATGACTCATTTCTCAAAATGTATCCCCATCATTAAAGGATGCATTAATGTAATTTAATAGCATGCTTGTGATATATACTCTAATTGGTGATAGATAGCAGACTATATTATTCACCCAAGTCAAGGGATTGTGTAATCAGGGAACTATGTGTAGTCAGGGAGTTCAGGCGAAATCCCTTAAACTGAATTCTGCAAATATGGCTCTGATACTTCTCATTCATTTTAATTGTTCAAATCCAACAGGGCAGGGCTATAGCTTTAGGGCTATTCTTCCTTTGAATCATAAACCTGTGTTTTTAAAGAGTAGACAGGAGCTCCTATAAATTATTTATGTGGGTTTCTCATAGCTCTAGTCCTGGGAGATTTTTGGTTAAAACAACAACAGGAGTTTCATAGTCAAATATATTCTAGAGATGCTACCTGCTGTAGAACTCTTAGAGTTTTGCCTTGCATGTTAGCATCATAAAGATTTAGAAAATCCCTCAGTGAAGATGGACTCACTTGACTATGAGATACCTGTTCACGAGACGCCACTTAACATTTCAGGGAATGGCAGTTGTGAAGCATGGTAAAGAGAGCCTTAGGGTCCTGTGAAACAAGGTGTAACACTCAAGGGAGAGGTCCCCCAGCATCATGTGGAGTGGAACGCCATCATGTCGAGGAGCGTAAATCCTAGAAGAGAAAGAGAGCTCTGGGCCTCTGTTCTATTGGTTCTGTTCCACTGCACTCCGCATCTCCAGCACCCAGTGTTCTTCCTCACTGGTTCTGCTAGTCCCTGCAGAAGAGTGTGGAGGACAAGGATGGCAACCATGATTCCAGATAAGAGAGTAGAGGAACTACAGTCAGTCCTAGCCCAAACTGGAATCTTCCTGAGTGGAAGTGTCTCCATAACAGAGAACAACAATTTGCTGTGAAATACAATGTCTCTAAAACGTGTGACTCGTGTCATGTTCCCATGGCTGACTGTCGATCATTCTGTAAGGGGTACCCAAGGTGGCACAACCTGTTCTCTGGAGTGAAAGGAAAGAAAGATATCATTCTTATTTTGTGCATTTCCCCCACTCTCTGAAAGTCCTTTTCCTATCAGAGTGTCAGATAAGAAGAAAGAGAAGGACAGGCTGCATTTTGTTAGTTGTCTTTGTGGGAGGAGGAAACACTGAGGAGAAGCATGGTGGGTCCAGAGAAGTGAGGCTGGCCTCTGCTGTATGTAAGCCCCGACTGATGACTGCATCTTCACCCCCTCTCCCTGAGAGTGCTGGGATCATGGGGTTATGAGAATGTCAAGACATGATTTCAGTTTTCTAATTATCCAGGGGTTATGTCAGCCAGCCAAACAACACACTTCTGCGCCTGCCTCTTTGCCCGACAGCTGACCCTGACAGCAAGACCACCCTCCTTCCAGCATAAAATCAAATCCTCCTATTTGCTCATCCATGACTTCTCCCACACACTGAAGAGGCCAAATGTGTTTAGTTACCGGAGATTATTCTGTAATCCAGTGGGCTACCACCCTACAGGGACTCCCGCTGAGATCACTGTGTTCAGTTCCCTTTCAGAAGTCTGTTGTGATTTTAATCCATGTTGTCTCGAAAGTGAAGAGTTCAAGGTTTTCCCCTTAGCTCAGATATTAGACCGTATGTCAGTGACAAGATGCTTTCGGCAGCAGCAGCAATCACGTTCCCAGACCCCTAAACAATAACTTTTTAAAAGTTCTACCAATCTCTAAATATATGCATACTCCCACCCATTCCACCTTCTTTGCCTCCTGTTTTTCTTGGCAGGTGTTGGTGTTGGGTAAATACTCCTTGCACGGAGGTGCCTGTCTGTCAGGTTCCATGGAGAGTGAAGAAAACGCTAAGTTAATGAATTCAGGATTGTGTCTGGCAGAAGGTGTGTTCCAGTCCCATGGGGCACAGCTGGCATCAGGTTAAAACAAAACAAAACATAACAATGAAGTAAATATGCAGTCCTCAGAAACCTGAGGTTAAAACAGAATTAAATAAATGTCCTAAATGTAAATATCCCTAAAACCAAGAGGTGTGATGAAAGCGGAGAAAGAAGGACCAGAAAGAAACAAAGTAGTCATAATTGGGCAATTCAAAAAATACTTAAAAAGCAGCAATAAGAGGTTTTCAAAACGAAATGGGTCCAAAAATGTACAGTGTTTTAGGTCTTGCCCTCTAAGTGTTGTCTGATGAAGGCAGCAGTAATGAACCGCAGGGAGCAGAGCATCCTCATGCTCCCGGAGCTGCTCCAGGCATGCCTCCCCTCAGTGTCTCACTCTCTGCAACGCGGTGGCCCGCGCTTTAAAGAAAACGCAGGATCATTGATTGTGACCATTTCAAGTAGGTTTGCAGAATTAATATTTTCCAAGAATTCCATGTGATTTCAACTTATCCCAGTATCCTTGGTCACAATATCTGTTCAGTTAAAGAGGGGGAGGGCAGGGACATATATCTTGTTTGTGCATAAACAGGGTTAATATGCACAATAGCAGAAGACAGCATTATGGAGAAGATAATGAAAACTTCTTTGGATATGACATTTTAGATTTTTAAACAAAAGAAAAGTAACAGAGTGAAATTTTGAAATGACATAAAAACAGAAGAAGGAACTAACTTCTTAAAAACCTATTGATAATTGGACATACACATCCAAGATTTGTACAAAACAATGAATACCATCAAGGTGGTACCAGCAGAAGATTATAATATTTAAAACTCTAATAAAGTACTAAGTCAGGGCTCCATTTAGCAGAAAATCTTTCCTTGGAAAAAATGAAACATTCTTTCTGAGCATTAGAGTTCCAAAAATGTATGGTACTGTGACCTTCTCATAAAAAGCAAAAGCATCGCCTTCTATGTGAGCTCTTCAGGCAAACAGATCAGACGATCACGTCTAAAGATGTTGGTGGTTGAAAGTGAGAACCATTTAATTCTCTGTACTTCTACAAAGTGGTGGAAGGTTTTGTCTACCCAAACCATCAACAACAAGCCTTTCTTTGCCCAAAGCAAAACAACAATGACAAAAACTGCTGATGAACAAGCACAAATCCTGTGTGCAATTAATCTCAAGAAATCGATGTGTTCATTTGGCACCTTATCATCCCTGACTTCTCAGCTTACACTTGTATCTCATGCCTCACCAGGTATCAAGTACGGGGTCACTTTAATAAATAAAATATTTGCTTAGTAAACAAACCATAACAGGGCAGAAAGCAGATATTAAGTAAAAACGCTCATCTTTTTTGAAGACTTGAAGTTAAGGCAACTGAAGGCAAAAATTTCCAGGAGAAGAATATTTGGCATTTTGGTTCTGACAGTTAATTATTCGAGAGGTCTTATGACATTACCTGTGGGAAGGTTAGAGGGTGTCCCTCTGTAGAAGATACAGAAGAGTGCCTAGAAGCCACAATGGCCGATGTTGAGTCACCTTCCCAAAGACGAAGACTCCTCTAAGATGTTAGAGGGGGGTTCATCCTGAAAATCTATTATAAAGGGATGCCAGAGGGTGAGTATAAGTTTCTGTATCTGGAGGACAAAAAGAGTGGAACTGTCAGAAGTCTTTTTGCAAGGATGTCAGGGAACTGCACAGGAGAAACCTGACCTCAAGGACACCCGGTGAGTCACTGGGAAAACTTAGTCCCAGGACAATAAACTACTGGTGAGATTAAAGGGAGAATTTTGGGAACAGCAGAATATCTGTTACTCTGTTTTCCCAAAGGCTTATAAATGCTGACTCAGGTAGGACTGTATGGATAAAATTGCTATAAAATATTTGAGTTCAAGGTGATGCTCTTCATGTACTAGTGTAACAAAATGAATATAAAGGATTTCTTCCTTCCCTTTACTGAGGGGATTATAGCAGCACACTGGAAGAAATAATAGAAGAATGGATGGTGACCACAAGACATGACTGAGGACTTGAAGCCACAGTTGCCTACATCAAGATCACATTATTTCACTCTTCAAGTTTGCCTAGTGGGTTCCCACCAAACTCTAAATAAAGCTGAAACTCCTTGCTGAGACGAACAAAATTCTATGCACTGACCTGCCCCCCTCCCCCTGCCCTTTCTCATCAACTCTATCTCCTTCCACTCTCTCTCCCTCTTTCTGCTTTGGCCATTATGACTTTCTTGCTGTTTCTCAAGCAAGTCAAATCTACTACAGCCTCTAAGCCTCCGCATTAACTTTGCTTTCTGTCTGGCCTCCTCTCTCCCCAGATCTTCATCTGGTCTACTCTCTAATTGCATACAGGTTTCTGCCTAAATGTCACTTTCTTAAATAGGCTTTTTGTGAGTTCTGGCCCCCAGGAGGATGAATTCTATTTGGGGTAGGGTTCCCCTGTTCTGAAGGTTGAGGCTAAATCAGAGTTCTGCCCAGTGGTTAACAATATCTCCATCATGTGCTGAGATTAGTATGGCTGGGGAACCATGGTCATCACAGATATCTCTCAGCTTCAGATTGTGATACATTTGTTATTACAACACTGTTCAGCACCATGATTTGAAGGTTCTCTGAGCTACTGTGAGTCTCTGCAGAGCTGAATGCTGGAAAGTACTCTAGCAAAACTCTTAGCGTTCAGAAGGAATACTTCAAACCATGGTAACCTGATCATTCTGAAAACGAAGTTTCTAAGAAATCTACCAAGCCATATAAGAACATCTAATAGTCGTGAAATCACCTTTGAACACGCACTCCAAGACATCAGAGTATAGACGGATTTCCTTGATGTTGTTACCAAATAGTCATCAATACTGAAGACTATCTGGGGCAAAGCAAAATGAGTCTACAAATAAAAATAAGTCATCTGACATCCAAAATTTGACAAACAAGCAACTATGTTAAATCTCTTTTCTCTGTGATACAAAATAATAATAAAATTAACAGAAAAGAGAACTGAGAATGAATATTTTTATCTCCTTTATCCTCAAATACCATGAATGTACACTGTAAAAAGGTTTAATACAGATGGGAAGGCATCTTATTATCAAATTTTCGTTTTAAGAATGTGCTTTCAACTTTGGAATGTTTATAGGCAAGTTTGTTTATCTAAAGTAAATCCTACCCCAGTGAATTTCCTACAGTTACTACATTGCTAACTCATTTAGTACTGGGCATGACTAACTCAGATCAGTTTAATAAGTCTTGGCAGTATCAAGTGGAAGAGATGGAAAGTGATACTATCACAGTTTATAAACAAAAAAGGGGAACAACTGGTGTTACATGAATCTGTTCACACTTAAGAGTGCCAAGATTTTTTTTAAGTTACAGTGCTGATCTTTGTGATAGTTAAAGAATAGACACCAGCTGCCCTGGTTTTCATTCATCAGTACCAATGAGGTGGGGTTTCTGCAAGTACAGGTGTGCACGGCAGGAGTGCACACATGCCCAGGGTGTCAGATTCTCGCTCTGCTCATGCAGGTGAGATGTGTAAGAGGGGAAATATTCTGGGTGCTCTCCTCAAAATTCATGGAACACAGAGCCAGAAAAAGGCCTCCATCATCATAATGTAACCATTCTAAGTATGGGCCATGTAATGAGATGGGCCCCAGAATGAGGTTCTAAGTAAACTGTAGTGACTCATCCAGAACTATAAGTTGTAATTTAGGAGGAACATAAGCACCTGGGTTTGTCTCAGATCCTTCTTCTGAAAGCTCCACCTAGGCAGTGTTTATTCCTTATCATGGTATTTGTCCTAAAATAGTCTTCTTTAAAATATACATGACTTGGAGAGATGGCTGATTCTAGAATTGAGACAGGGAAAATCCAAGATGAGTCCGGAGCATCCTGTGGCACAAATAAGTAAGCATGTGCTCAAAAACCAAAAGGAAAGTGTGATGGTTGGCAATCTATGTTCTTAAGGTGATGCTAAGGTCATAGATTATGAACCATATCTTCAAAGCACTGCCCTAGAACGACCATCCCAACATTTTGCCTTTTAGTAAATAAATGAGGGGCGTGAAGTGGTGTTGTTTCCCAAGTTCAGGTCAGATTGGCTGCACAACCAGAAACTTCTAAGATAAATGTGCTCTTAAATTGAGCTGAGTTGCGTTATTTATGGACCATTTACACATAAAAGATGCCCCTTATAGCTTATTGGACTACTGAGTATTTCTCTAGGTAAGGAATGTGCTACCAAGATTAACAATTGAGACTACTGTTTGGCATTGGTTATGTTCCAGGCACATATGGCTATGGTTGTGTTCCAGGGACTTCTATAGGCACAAGACCCAGTCACCCCAATAACTATAACCCCACTCTATAAAGCAAAAGGAGTCAATGCGCTTACCTAGGCTTTGCTTCCCTCTATTATTGAATTTCCTCTTTTGCTGGTTTTGGTATTTTCATTTTTCATGATTTATTCCCTCATTTCAGTGAAGCATGTCCACTAGACATCTCTTGAGAAAGGAGGAAAGGGAAGTAATTTTCAAATTTGCCTGTCTGAAAATGAATTTTTTTTGTATTCACATATTTGATTAATAGTTGAAGTGTCAATTATTTTAACTGAAATTACTTAATAAGGTTAAAACACACCTCACAATTTTTAATGCATTGCCTCGCTGTCTTCCATCTAGTTTTGTTAGACTGAAAGCCGTGCTGCTTGTCTTTTTCGTCATGATATCATTATTTCTCTAGAAGTCTGTAGAGATCTCTTTACGCCAAGTATTCTATAATTTATGTTTTTAGGGTGCCTGGGTGTTGGTCATTTTCACTCATTTAGCTGGAATCTCGTGTCCTTTTGGTCTGGTAAATTTTCTATTTTATCTTTAATAATTTACTTTTCTTTGTTTTCTCTACTCTCTTTCAGGATCCCTAGTCATCAGATGGTGGGCCTCAAGAATTGGTCCACTAATTTTCTTATATTTTACTTCCAATTTTCTATCTCTTTATCTTTTTGCCCTGCTTTCTTGATGATTTCTTCAATTTTATTTTTCCAAATCTCCTATTGTTTTTATTTCTGCTATCATATTTTAATTTTCCAAAGTTCTTTCTTTTTCTGTTTTCATTTTTATAATACCCTATTATTTTTTTGAATTAAGTATTATCTTTTATTTATTTAAATATATTTATCAAAATTGCATTTTTTTTTAAAGATTGGCACCTGAGCTAACATCTGTTGTCAATCTTCTTTTTCTTCTTCTTCTTCTTCTTCTCCCCAAAACTCCCCCAGAACACAGTTGTATATTCTAGTCGTAGGTCCTTCTGGTTGTGGCATGTGGGATGCTGCCTCAACATGGCCCAGCGGTGCCATGTCTGTTCCCAGGATCCAAACCAGTGAAACCCTGGGCCACTGAAGTGGGGGCTGGCCCCCAAAGTTGCATTTTTAAAGTTGTCTATGTTTCCTGTGTTGCCATGTTTCTTTCAAGGTCCTTACTTTCGTTTGTTTTGGTCTCTGTATTTTATTTTTACTTTTCACAATGAGCCCAAATGGTGGGCTAATCCATTAGGGGACCTCCAAACATCAGTATCTGTAAGTCTTTTCTTTAAAGCTATTCCCTTTCTCCAAAGAAAGCAAATTCTGCAGACGATGGAATTGGGAATGGTGTATCCCTGGCTGCCAGCATTGTGGAAGCACAAGGACAAGACACCCTTCACTCTGGAACTTTCCTCTTAGCCCTCTTTCAGTTTATACCTGACCTTCTTTCTACTGTTTTTGCCTCTTTCATTCTCTTTGTCTTTTTGGTTTATATCTTTTAAAAAATTTCTTTACTGTCATGACTTGAGCTTGTGGTTCACCGTAAAAATTCACCACGTTTAACCAGTTTTAGCTCCCCCTTGGTGCACAGTGCCTGGAATACCACAGATTCTCGGTAAATGTTAGCTGGGGGGTGGCTTAGAATCACAGTCATTTTAATGTGAAACAACGGGAGAGAACAGTCTATTCATTAAAACTTTTCTTTGCTGAAAAACAGATATTTCCTCAGATGTAGTAGAATTTTTCTATTAAAAGAGATGAATTGTGTTCCTGCCACATTTCCAGCACAATATCTAAATTTAGAATTTCAGTCACATCCCCTGACCCCAACCATGGTTAGACTGAGAGCTCCTCAAGGGCAGGCTCGTGTCTGGCTCTTTTTTTTTTTTTTTTGGTCTGGTACATAGTTAGCTCCTAAAAAAACGCTGAATGAAATTTTCCTTTGGATAAAAATGAACCTGGTCTAAACTGATCTTAATCATAGTCTAGTTTAGTAGCTTGGCAATAAGATAGAGGAATCAGCAACAGTCAGACTGACAAATGCCCCAGGCAGACCAATGGTTTGTTGTTCTGAGCAGGCCTTTTCAAAGCGGTATTTTAAAATTTTAGCTCACTTTTGTGTGGAAGAGAGGCGATATTGTGCATCAGAGGGTGAGGTAAGAGGGCCAGAGATGGCAGTGCCTCTTCTGGTTCCAAACTTGCAGATCCCACTTGATTTTTCCTTTTATAAGAGAGGCTCTGCTTAAATAAAGCTTTACAGTTAACTAGAGAACCATTTGCAAATTATTTCAGATACTCTCTATTGCATCAACACGGTTCTTGGAAGTAGAATACTGCTGGTGCTGGTGGTGGTGAGGATTCTTACAGCTTAGCCCATGTGACTCATATGGTTCTCTGCCTAAAAGGAGTCCACATATATTCACTTTTCTCTATCTCATTATCTGTCCTGTGCGTCTTAGAAATTCATGCCCTGGGTGATTGCTTAACAAGTATTACCCTTAATTCAACTTTAGTGAATGTATATCTATATTGAATTTTTTTTTCTTTAAGTTGAAAAACTAATGTTGGAGACAAGGAAAGAAAAAGGATGTTTGCCTTCATGATCTTGGTGGGGTCATTTCCATAGCAATTCTATTGTTATAGCCTGTCTGAGTAGAGTCTTAGTCTTAAGACAGTTTTATGGTTACTGAGCGGAGACTAATTCAGTATTGTGGTCCTAGTTAGAATGATGCTAGAGGTGTTATCTCAAGTTATCATGTCTTCGACTTGGTAACTCTTGGCAGATACAACTCTTGGCTTATCAAGTTAGGTTTCTTTGGACTAGAATAATGGTCGGAAATGAGACCACAGTGAGGGTAACTAAGCAGCAGCTTTAAAAGTTTTGCATCTGAAGCATATAGCCAGATTTGCTCTTTGAATCTCAGACAACTTCGCAAGCAGGGATATGAAATGTGGAATTTGAAATATGTGTGAATGGTGGTGTCCTCTTCCCAACACAAAGCTAAACATGGTTTTATTTCATTTTCTTGATGTTTTCACCTCTGGTACAGACTTCTCGTTCCTCATACATTGTGCTTAACCTAGAGTAGGATCTGTCTTCAGGCAGTCACTATCTTGGTGTCTTCTTGGGCAACTTCTGGATGTTAAACCACTTTAGATGGACCTGGTTGTATTTGCTTACACATCAGAAGGCGTTGCTACCTGTTTACCCATCATTCTTTTTTTTTTAACCTATCATTCTTGATTACTACTATGTCTAAAACCATCTTCTCTGGATGTCTTATTTTTTCCTTTCTTCTTAGAACATTGATTGGTTTGGGTCCTTCTGGGCCTAAATATATCCTTAGTATTGACAAGATTAAGAAAGACCAGACATTTTTAGTAGTTATTCCTCAGAGATACTCTACTTTATTGGTATAAAAATTTGATGTAAAATTAAGGGAAAATCCCTTAAAAATGAGTCAAAATAATTATCACATATAAATTTACAGATACATCCTGCAGAAATTTTAAAATTTTTGATATTTATTACGTTATAAAACTTAAAATGGAAAATAAGTTAGAAAAGCTTTCGTATGTGTACTAAAGAAAATTTTTAGGTTTCTTGATGTAAATGTAAATCGAAGGTTTTCTGTCATCTTACTTGAAAGAATCTGCACAATGAAGGTTTTTGCTTTCAGTCTACAAAAAGAAACCATAAATCTCACAGCAATTTGTTACTGGTATTGGGGGATCCCTAATTAAGTTATTCCACACTGAAAAGGTAGCTCTAGAAAGTAAGTCAGAGCAAACATTTTCGCATGCTGACAAAACCAGAATAAGGGTAAGGCCCCCAGGGATGAATAAAGGTCTGATTTCTTTTGTAGCTTGTCCAGAGATCTGACTGGAAGGAGAATTAATATACAGTACTATGCTGATGGTAAATACATTATTATTTTTATTGTTACCCACAATAATAAATTTATTCATTGCACTGGAGAGACTATATAAACGACCAGAAATAACCACTTCAAGGAATTACTGCAATGCTGGGAAACATAAAATAGAAAATTTGCAATGAGGTGTTTGTTCCAGAACACACATAATTCACATCAAAGACATATCTTTGTGGGTTTTGCCATAAAATGCAACTAATGAATAGCACTAAAATAGTTGATCCTACTATCGAGCACCTATCAGCTGCCAGGCACTGTGTTAAGTGCCTCGTCTCGTTCAATCCTCACAACAGCCTAACCATTATTATCCCCATTTTACAGATGAGGAAACTGATACTCAAAGAGTTTAACTCCTTGCTACTCAAAGTGTGGTCCAGGAGCAGCAGCAGCAGCGTTACACAGGAGCCTGCAAGAAATGCTTAAGGATAGGCGCTTTCCTAGAACTGTTGAATCTGCCTTAACATTTTAACAAGATCTCTGGTGATTCTTGTGTGAGAGTAGCACTGGCTTAAGTAAGTTGCCCAGGCCATGCATTTAGATGCTAGCTGAGCCAGGACTTAGTTTAGTCAGTGTTAGTAGATAGCAGGCTCTAAAATGTGTATCCTGGGAAGTAAACAATAAAATTATTTTGTAAATTAAAAATAAAAAAGGGAAGTCTGTGAAAATGGGCATTGTGCAGGGCACACATAGGTCAACTCAAGGTAAAGGAGGATAACTAGGGTTGCAGACCCTGGAGGAGTCCCTCTGCATTCACAGCAGTGTGGTCCTGACTCTGGGAGCAAGTCGCATCAGTTTCTCCGACAACTCCAAGTGCCTGCACCTCATAGTCTCTATCCCCTCTCCCTTCCACACACAGGGAAGGAGGAGTCAGAGGAGGAAATGCCCTCCTTCCCCTTGCAGGGGAATGGTAGTCTCCGTAGTTCCTCATGCAAATTCTGGCAGGTCTGGCCACCATGGCACCAGACATGCTCAGACATGTCCAAGCCACCTCAGTGGAGACAGCTTAAGCTCTCAATGGGACTGCCTTCCATTAACGAGGAAGATGGGTTCTGCAAAGATTGATGTTATTAAAAATGAGAGAGGAGACACTGCTGTGTTTCTTCCTCCCTCCGCATGCCTGTGAGCTCTGGGCAATCCTTGTCTCTCTCCCCTGCAGGCATGCAACCTGCAGCCCCTAGGAGGCCGCCTCCTCTCCTGAGACATTTTGCCTGCCATTTCCAAAGCTACATGAGATTAGGGCCTCGACCTGGCTTTCCTGACTCCAGGATGATGTGGTCAAATGGGGCTTATCAGGGATGCCCCAGCCACCTCCTTGCTGCGACTGCGCCTGACTCAGCACCGAGGAGATGGGACTTCTCCCAATGACGTTTTTCACATTTGCCAAGAAATCTCTAATCTCAGGGGATATGTGAAATCAAGACACCAGACAATTGTGTATGTTTGAGTTCATTTCTTATCATTAGGGAAAGGAGTCTATAACCAGAGACAAACTAAGTACTGTAAAATGAATTATTGCGTTTAATTTAATCCTAACAGCTCCTTTGTGAGATAAAACCATTTTTAGGTGAGGACACCAAGGCTGAGCTAGGCAAGTTAAAAAATTAGGTAGTTAATAATTAACAAGGTAGGAAACAATAAGTGTTGGAGAGGATGTGGAGAGAAGGGAATCCTGACACACTGCTGGTGGCAGTGCAAACTGGTGCAGCCACGTTGGAAAACGGTGTGGATATTCCTCAAAAAATTAAGAATAGATCTACTGTATGATCCAGCTATTCCACTGCTGAGTATTTTTCAAAAGAATATAAAAACACAAATGCATAAAGATACATGCACCCCTATGTTCATCACAGCATTATTCACAGTAGCCAAGACTTGGAAGCAAACTAGGTGCCCATCAAGGGACAAATGGATAAAGAAGATGTGATGTATATATGCAATGGACTACCACTCAGCCATAAAAATGATGAAATTGGCCATTTGTGACAACATGGATGGACCTTGAGGGTATTATGCTAAGTGAAATAAGTCAGAGGGAGAAAGTCAAGTACCATATGATCTCACTCATAAGTAGAAGACAAAAACAACAACAAACAAACACATAGAGACAGAGATTGGATTGGTGGTTGCCAGAGGGGAACGGGGGAGGGAAGAAGGCAAAAGGGGTGTTAAGGCACATGTGTGCGGTCATGGATTGTAATTAGTCTTTGGGGGGTGAACATGATGTAATCTGCACAGAATTCAAAATATATAAATATGTACACCTGAAATTTATATAATGCTATAAACCAATGTTACCACAATAAAAAAGATCAAAGAATGAAATTTAAAAAATTCGGTAGCTAATTTATAATTTATTTATTTATTATAAAATAATTTAATTATTTATTTATTATTCATTAATAAATTAGGTAGCTAAGAAGTAATGCAGCTAATCAGTGGTATAGGCAGGATTAAAATTCATATCTGGCTGCTTCCACACCTGGTCGAGTCTTGTTACAGGTGTAGACATTGGCTCGAGGGACTGACGGGCTGACGGGGCATTTTTGTGAGTACGTGCCCTTATCCTAAGGTAGGAGAGAATCAGTGACTCTGAGCTTAAATGAGGGAAATGAAGTATGTGGTGTTATCCTATCCTCCCTACACCTATAGAGGCTGTTAACCAAGTTCATTTACAGATTGGTGTACAGGAACCCCTACGAAACTGCTCGGTGGGCCCCTGCTGTGGGTAGAAGTCCGAGGTGGTGCTTAACCATCCCCACCTAACTGTCAGTAAGACTCAGAAAAATAGTATGGGCCCTGTGAATGGTGTTGACAGAAGAATGTGCTGCCACTGCCAAGGGGAGGCCATGCCAACAAGAGCCACCATCATCGTGACTTGGTGATGAGACATGCCGGGGAATGTGTCGCCAGCAACAGCTGCCTCCACTGAGAACCGGTTCCTCTCCAGGCCATGTGGAAGCTGCACACTGGCACCACCCCTGGGAGACAGTCCAAGGCCACCTTTGGGAGCCCAGAGAGCGTGTAGCCAGGGGAGACCTGGCTCCCTCACCATTCTCAGCATGAGTCACATTTGTCAGGATAGAGTTTGTTGATCGTTCAGGAAACTCCTCAGTGAGAATGAATAACAAATTCCCAAATGAAAAACTGGCAGGATCAGAGGCACTGAAACTTAAGGTTTGGGGAGACTCCTGTGAGAGAATTTGAATTCTGACTGGGTTCCTTGGCTGGGGAGCGCCTGGAAAATGAGGGTTGCACGTTATCATTTGCCATTTGCTTTGGGACATCTGGCCAACAGCTGTTTACGGAAAGTCATCTTTTTTAAGCCTTGGGGGTCATTTCCTCACTGCGCAATGATTTTTTCCCTTAGAATTGATCTTATCCTTCTGGCACCTCCATCTTTCTGACATCTATTTTTGAGGCGTAACCTAATTCCTTCCTGAAATTTCTGGATGTTTCTCTGAGTTTCTTGCCTTGCTCTTTATTTTCAAACACTTTTCTGGGAGTTCTATTTACATGACTTTGCTTAAGGGTCCCCAGACTCCTCTCAATCAACTGTGTCGGCCTGTCAGTGCGGGCCATTCTTTCATCATTTCATTCCTGTTTGGGTCTTGTCTTGCAGCTCCCTAAACGTTCTCTTCATGTCCCCACCGCCCAAACATTTCACTCTTCACCTTCACACAAGAACACCCTCAGCGATGTTTACATATAATAAGCTACCTTTTTCCAGGGCTTGAGAAATTCTCTAGGAACAACTTAGTCATTTGTGGATGCTCCTTGAAACTCTATCATTCTGCTGAGTTTCCAGGTAATTACTGCTAACTGCAACGCTTGTGGCCTAAGAGAGCCTTGGATTACCTTCTCCAAGCAGGCCAAGAACATTCCCATGGCACTAGGCAGAGTTTCCGAGGGTGGGAGGTTACTGCCAATCCCTCCCTCACTGAAATGTGACACAAAGTGCTGGTTGTCCCACAGGCTTGGTGTGGAGACTGAATGACGCAATGTATCAATGTATTAAGGTATATTAACAAATACAGCACAACGCCTGGCCTCCCTTCCATTAGCATTATGTGTCTTTGATGCTAAATGTGTTTGAACTCCTTTCGCAGCATCATTTGCATTCTAACCTACTTTGACTCTCTTGTGATCAGGGGGCCCTAAAGAGATGATTTTTATGAATTTGAAAAGTCTTTGCCTTGGATATATAGATTATTTTTCCTAACAAATTGCGTTTTTGAATTGACTAGTACCTAGATAAATCAAGTTTCTGAAGTTGTCTTTTTCTGATTTGTTTTTCCTTTTGTTACACAAAAAGGTTGCTGAAATATGTACTGAATTCTCGTTAAAGGCAACACCTCCCTATATTCTCAGATGAATATGCTGTAAGGAAATGAATTATGTATTTTTTTTTGGTAAAATTATTTCAGTAATTTTTTTTTGACCAAAACTCTTTTCTTGGGCCAGTGCGGTGCATAGGGGTTAAGTTCCTGCTCTCCACTTCTTCAGCCCGGGATTTACTGGTTCAGATCCTGGGCATGAACCTAGCACCGTTCATCAAGTCATGCTGTGACAGCATCCCACATATAAAATAGAGGAAGATGGGCACAGATAGTAGCTCAGGGCCAATCTTCCTCTGCAAAAAGAGGAAGATTGGAGGCGGATATTAGCTCAGGGCTAATCTTCCTCCAAAAAAAAAGTCTTTTCTTATTACCTTGATGAAATGGTGTAAGTATCATTTCTTCTCTCATTCTGATTTACTTTTTTGGTTGAGAGTAAAAAGATGATGTATTCATACTTAATGCTGAGATATTTTATTGCAGATATTCCAGACTAAACATGCTTTAATTATTCTTTTATAGCTCATTTTAAATTTCAAAATAGAAAATAAGTTTTAAAATTAATCAGCAACTGAATATGTGCCATAAAAGAGCATCTGAGAATGCCAAGACTAGGACAAGACTCAAGGAGAGGTCATTATTATTTAATTATTTTAATCAATTAGTCATTTAGTTATAGCAAATATGGATAAAACAATAGATTACAAGGATTAGAAATTAATTCTTTTCCCCTAAATCAGGACTATTAATTTTTTCCAGCTTTATTGAGGTATAATTGACACATAAAAATTGAATATATTTAAGGTGGACAATGTGAAGATTTGATGTATGTATACATTGTGACATTATTACCACAATCAACTTAACTATCCATCACATCACACAGTTAACATTTTTTGTGTGTGTGGTGATAACACTTAAGATCTACTGTCAGGAAATTTCAAGTATACAATGCATTGTTCACTGTAGTCACCATGTTGTACGTTAGGTCCCCAGAACTTATCCATCTTATAATGGAAAGTTTGCACCCTTTGACCAACATCTACCTATTTTCCTAGTCCTCGGTCCCTGGCAACCACCATTCTACCTTCTGCTTCTAAGACGTCTGCCTGTTTAAATTCCACATATGAGTGAGACAATGCAGGTTTTGTCTTCCTCTCTCTGGCTTATTTCACTTAGCTTAATGTCCTCCAGGTTCATCCATTTTGTCACTCATAGTGGGATTTCCTTCCTTTTTTATGACTGAGTAATATTCCAGTGTATACGCAGTCATGTGTAGCATAATGACAGAGATAGGTTCTGAGAAATGCATTGTTAGGCAATTTCATCATTGTGTGACCATCATAGAGTGCACTTACACAAACCTAGATAGTATAGCCTACTGCACACCTAGGCTATATGGTATAGCCTGTTGCTACTAGGCTATGAACCTGTACAGCACATTACTGTACTGGATACCGCAGGCAATTGTACCATAATGGTAAGTATTTGTGTATCTAAACATGGAAAAGGTACATTAAAAATACAGCATAAAAGATAAAAAAGGTTGCATCTGTATAGGGCACTTACCGTGAAAGGAGCTTGCAGGGCTGGAAGCTGCTCTGGGTGAGTCAGTGAGTGAGTGATGGGCGAGCGTGATGGCCTATGACATTACTGTACACTGCTGTAGACTTCATAAACGCTGTACACTTAGGCCACACTAAATTTATAAAAAAATATTTTTCCTTCTTCAATAATAAATTAAGCTTAGCTTACTATAACTTTTTTACTTTATAAGCTTTTTAATTTTTTTAACTTTTTGACACTTTTGTAATAACACAGGTTAAAACACAAACACATTGTACAACTGTACAAAAATATTTACTTTCTTTTTATCCTTATTCTACAAGCTTTTCTCTAGCTTTAATATTTTTCTTTTACCTCTTAAACTTTTTTGTTAAAAACTAAGACACAAACACACACATTAGCCTAGGCCTACACAGGGTCAGGATCATCAGTATCACTGTCTTTCACCTCCACATCTTGTCCCACTGGAAGGTCTTTAGGAGCAAAACCACACATGGAGCTGTCATCTCCTATAATAACAATGCCTTCGTCTGGAATACCTCCTGAGGGACCTGCCTGAGGCTCTTTTTGAGGAGGTGTCACTCTTTCAGTAATACTTCCATGGTGGTTCGTATAGTTTGTTTCTTTTTTTCATCATAGATTTACTTGTAATCAGATAATGCACCATGAACGTTCCTCTCTCTTAATGAAAATGTTTTGGTATTGGGGTCCATGTTTTTAAACATTTTAAGGATCATGTTGAGGTCTGCAGAAGCTTCTGCTAAACTTTTCATTTCTTCTCCTGCAGTTTCCTTTTCTCTTGCTTCTTCTTCAGCTGTGCATTCCTGTTCCAGTTCCAACCATTCCTCATTAGTCAATTTCTCAGGAGTCACCTCTAGGAGCTCCTCAGTGTCATTCTCATCCACACCCATGTTAAAGCTGTCTGCCATCTCAATGACAGCCGTGTTAGTTTTCGCAACCTCCTCATCCTTGGCAATTCCTTTGTAGTGTTGGATGAATCTCTTGAGTGTCTTCTTCCAGACGCCATTCATCCACTCCTTGGTGACATTACCCCAAGCCCAAGAAAGATTCTTAAAGCAGTCATAGATGTTCTAATTCTTCCAGAATTGCATCGGTGTCTTCTCAGTGTCTTCCTCAGTTGCAACAATAGCCTGGGCAAAGATCCTCCTCAGGTAGTTGGCCTTAAAGGCTGCCATTAGTTGGATCAAAGAGGTGGTGTTTGAAGGGAGAAACACCACTTTGATATTGGGATGAAGATACCAAAAAAAGGAGGATGTCCAGGAGCATTATAAACAATAAGCAAAATCTTGAAGGGTATGTTATTCTCCAAACAGCATTTCTCCATTTCACTGGCATAGCAATGCAAGAAGCAAGAAAGTCCAAGACGGAATTCCTCTCCTTGGAAGAGAACCTGAGCCATCCATGACTTCTTATTGCTCCTATAGTACACTGGCTGTGTGTGCTTATTGATGTGTTTGAAGGCCCTGGGGTTCTCAGTGTGCCAGATCACAAAGGGTTTCAATTTGTAGCCTACAACATTGCCCCCAAACAGGACTGTTATCTTGTTTTAAAAGCCTTGAAATCTGGCATTGATTGGGCCTCCTTACGGATGAAAGTTCTTTCAGGCATTCATTATAGAATAGGGAGGTTTCATCCATATTTGCTCTGGCAAGTAATTTTCCTTCTCAATCAGCTTACCTAGAGTTTCCAAAAATTCTTTAGCTGCCTTCACATCAGCACTCACAGACTCACCACTCACTTTCACATGATGTGATGAATAACAATCCTTGAATCGTTTAAACGACACAGAGCTAGCAGTAAATTCAACATGGTGTTTGGGTCCAGCCTTTGCTTTCAACATCACAAATAAACGTTTTGCCTTGGGCATGACTTGTCATGGTGCTGAGTGGGATACGCTTCTGTGTCTGGTCTTCAGTCTAGGTCATTAGCAGTTTCTCCATGTTTGACATAGGCCCTTCTTGAATTTTTGTTTGTCTCATTGCATTCAATAAAGCAGATCCTTTAACAGCTTCTGCCACTTTGTTCTTGTTCTGCAAGTGCATAGCTATGGTGGAATGGGACATGCCTGACTGGTGAGTATCACGGATTTTCACCTTCATATTCCTTAATCACTTTTAATTTTGTTTCCAGGTCAATCACTTGACATGGCCTTTTACTGGCAACTTTAGCAGTGGATTTTGTATGCTTAGGGGCTGTGATGAACAAAACAACACAAGGTTAAATCAAGTACAAGAGAAAATGATGTAATCCAAAGAAGGATTTAACATGAGATTATGAGGGTGCTGCCAATGTAATACTGTTTTACAGTCAACTTTTTTTTATAGGTAGAAAGAGTACACTCTAAAGTAGTGATAAGTATAGTATATTAAATACATAATCTGGTAACAAGGCTGTTTACTATCATTGTCAAGTAATACATACTGTACATAATTGTATGTGCTATCTTTTTATATGACTGGCAGCACAGTAGGTTTGTTTACACCAGCATCACCACAAACACATGAGTAATGCATTGTGCTACAACGTCACAAAGGCTACAAGACCACTAGGCTAGAGGAGTTTTTCAGCTCCGTTATAATCTTTTTTTTTTTAAAGATTGGCACCTGAGCTAATAGTTGTTGCCAATCTTCTTTTTTTGTTCTGCTTTTTCTCCCCAAATCTCCCCAGTACGTAGTTGTATATTTTAGCTGTGGGTCCTTCTAGTTGTGGCATGTGGGATGCCACCTCAGCATGGCCTGATGAGCGGTGCCATGTCCGTGCCCAGGATCTAAACCAGAGAAACCCTGGGCCAATGAAGTGGAGTGTGCGAACTTAACCACTCAGCCACAGGGCTGGCCCATGCATTATAATCTTATGGGACCACTGTCGCATATGTGGTCTGTCACTGACCAAAATGTCAGTGTGCAGCTATTCATGTCTTTTGCCTATTTTTAAATTGGATTATTTGACTTCTTTCATATTGAATTGTATACATTCCTTATATTATTTATATATTAACTCTGTATCAGATTTGTAAATATTTCTATTTGTCTTTGAAGTCCAAAGTTCCCACAAAGGCACTTTTGTCCATGGGTGACTACCAAATTATTGTTGTTGTGGGAGGATATGAGTGGGACACCTCCTATTCCGCCATCTTGCTGACATCACATCCGTGCTTATTAATTTGTATACTAGATAACAGCCTTATCTAATTCAATAGATTTTTTTTTCCATCACTAAATAACAGGCACAAATACCTGACAACTCTGGTTAAAGAAGATTGGAGGTAGGGTTAAAAATGAAGGGGGAAGCTGGGACTAACATTTACGGTATTGTGATAGAGTTGATGATCCTCTCTCCATCCCCTCCAAAAAAAAACCAAAATTGGCAAAACAACCATTTTTTATTGATTACAGATGGGCAACAAATTGAGAAGCTTTTATTGTTGAAAAACTCTTAGAGTGTCTGGTACGAATGTGGGAGTCTATGGCCTATTGGCTAGGGGTTGCTTCCATCCCTCTTATGACTCGATGATAATGTAGTTTTAGTAGCTTGGGATTGGCCTCAAAACTTGCAGCTTTGTAACCAGAGGTGGCAGGCTTGATTCACAGCAGGGGACGGAAACTCACAGCTTTGTAACATTGCTGTATTTGCTGAAATTAAGTCAATAGTCACCTGAAGTGGATTGTGATAAGATTATGATGTTAAAGATTCATCTTGGAAACCCCAGAGCACAGAAATCTCAAAGATACAGGTAATAAAATAAAAGGGAGGAGGGGCCGGCTCCATGGAAGTTTGTGCACTCTGCTTTGGTGACCCAGGGTTTGTGGGTTCAGATCCTGGGTGCGGACCTAGCACTGCTCATCAGGCCATGCTGAGGTGGTATCCCACATAGAAGAACTAGAATGCCTTACAACTAGGATATATAACTATGTACTGGGGCTTTGGAGAGAAAAAAAGAGAGAGGAGGATTGGCAACAGATGTCAGCTCAGGGCCAATCTTCTTCAAAAAAGAAAGAAAGAAAGAAAGAAACAGGCTTGTTGACAAATACATAGTTAAAAAAAATAAAAAGGTGGGCTCGCCTAGTGGCATAGTGGTTAAGTTCGCACACTCTGCCTCGGGGTACAGGTTTGGATGCTGGCATGGACCTAGAACTACTTGTCAAGCCATGCTGTGGTGGCATCCCACATAAAATAGAGGAAGACTGGCACAGATGTTAGCTCAGTGGCAATCTTCCTCAAGCAAAAAGAGGAAGATTGGCAAGAGATGTTAGCTCAGGGCCAGTCTTCCTCACAAAAAAAAATAAATAAAAAATAAAAGAGAATTAAAATTACACACAAAAATTAGTTTAACCAGAAAGAAGTCAGTAAAGGAGGGACAGAAGAACAAAAAAGGTGTGAGACATATAGAATAGAAATACCAAAAGGTAAATGGACACTCCAGTTAAGAGGCATAGAGTGTCACACTGGACAAAAATGATACAACTGTGTGCTCCCTGTAAGAGATACACTTTAAATCCAAGGACACAAATGAGTTCAAAAGATGGAAGATACACCATGCAAACAATAACATAAGCAGCAATTATAAGAAGGCTATATTAATAGCCTACTCATGTATTATTTCACAGTTTCTCTGGATCAGAGATTTGGGCATGTCGTCAGTGGATCCTCTGGTTGGGATCTTGCAAGAGCAATCCAGTCATCAGTCAGAGCTGTGGTCTCATGTAGATCTCAATTGGCGAAGGATCTGCTGCCAAGCTCATTCAGGTTGTTGGCAGAATCAGTTCCTTGCAGTCATGGGACTGAGAACTCAGCTTCTTGTGGGCTTTTGGCCAGAGGCCACCTTCAGCTCCTTGCCACGTGGGGGTCCCCAACATGACCCCTGGCTTCCTCAAAACCAGCAGGGGAGAGAGAGTGAGACTCTGGTAAGTTATTGAGCAATTTGACCCAATTGACATATATAGAAAACTCTCCCCAACAACAACAGAATACATGTTCTTTTCAAGAACACATTGAACATTCTCCAGGTAATAAATTCATGATGCTATAAGCTGCTAAGTGAGTGGATATTTGTTATGATGCGGTAGATAACTTATACAAAGGGAAACTTCTTCAGCTTGATGAAGAGCATCTATAAAAAGTCTGTAGCCAACACCACACTTAATGGCAAAAGCTTGAATGTTTTTCCTCTAAGATTGGGAATAAGGCAAGAATATTTACTCTCACCACTTCTATTCAACATTGTACTGGAGATTCTAGCCAGGGAAGTAAGGCAAGGAAAAGAAATTAAAGGCATATAGATTGGAAAGGAAAAAGTAAAAATTTTTATTTGCAGATGATATGATTATGTAGAAAGTTCTGTGGAATCTATAAAAATTTTTATCTATTACATGATTTTAGCAGGTTGCTGGATACAAGATCAATGATCAATATGCAAAACTCAGCTGTATTTTTATATATTAGCAATGAACAATCCAACAATGAAATTAAGAAAATGATTCCGTTTACAAAGAATATTCCTGTTGGGGTGAGGGTGGAGAAGAGACAGACAGACAGACAGAGAGAAAGAGACAGCGGGAGAGAGAGAGAATGAGAATATTCCTCTAGAAACTGGAAGAAGTTTGGGAGAGTGGTTTGAAACAAAGTTATGGAGGGCAAAGGAGGGTTGGGTCATGAAGTTCCTTTGCAAGCTATGTTAAGAAGTTTGGATATTAGCCTAAGAACTAGTAGAAAATATTTGAGGGTTTTGTGTTTTTAAAGAAGGAAAATAGAGCATTTCAACTCAGAAAGATCACTCTGGCTGATCATTCCAGACTGAGAAGGACAAAACTGGATTAAGAGAGACAGCTAGGATGCTATTGCAATAATCCAGGCAAAGGGAGAGTTAGCAAAACTGGAAAGAAGTGGTCATATTTGAGAGCTGTTTTGAAAATGATTGGGTATATAAAGCAAAAGTATGAGTCAATAACAAATATTCTTGGTGTTTTCTCATGAATGCAGAATTTCCTGAGAAAGTTGCTTAGATGATGGGCTATGAAAGTTTGTTCCAAGCAAGGTCATATTTCCTCACGGAAATTTCCTCAATCTCTTTTACCTGGTTGCCTGCAAATTACAGTCCTCACCTGTGTCAGTGGGGTTAGATGAACCTTAGGGTTCATTGTCTTCCAGTTGTTCTATCCATTATGGAAAGTGAGGTATATGAAGTTTCTAACCATTCTCACTGAATTAGCTATTCCTCTCTTCAATTCTGTCTGTCTTTGATTCATATAATTTGGGGCTCTCTTGTTAATAATTGTTATATCTTCCTCATGTGTTGACCCTTTTATCATCATCAAATATTCTTCTTTGTCTCTAGTAACAATTTGTCTTAAACTCTATTTTTACTGAGTTCATAATAGTTTACATCATTGTGACACTTCAGTTGTACGTTTTTTCTTGTCCGTCACCATATAAGTGCTCTCCTTCACTCCCTGGACGCACCCCGAACCCTCCTTCCCCTGCTAATCACTGAAGTGTTTTATTTGTCCATGTGTTTGTTTATATTCCACATGAGTGAAATCATATGATGTTTGTCTTTCTCAGCCTGGCTTATTTTGCTTAGCATAATATCCTCCACGTCCACCCATGTTGTTGCAAATGGGAGGATTTTGTCTTTTTTTATGACTGAGTAGTATTCCATTGTGTATATATATACACCACATCTTCTTTATCCAATCATCAGACTATGGGCACCTGGGATGCTTCCATATCTTGGTTATTGTGAACAGTGCTACAATGAACATTGGGGTACGTTTATCACTTTAGATTGTTGATTTCAAGTTGTTTGGGTAGATACCCAATAGTGGGATAGCTGGGTCATATGGTGGTTTTATTTTTGGTTTTTTGAGGAATCTCCATACTGTTTTCCATAGTGGCCGCACCAGTTTGCATTCCCACCAACACTGTATGAGGGTTTCCTTTTCTCCACATCCACTCCAACACTTGCTATTTTTAGTCTTAGTGATTATGGCCATTTTAACAGGTGTAAGGTGTAAGGTGGTATCTTAGTGTAGTTTTGATTTGCAGTTCCCTGATGATTAGTGATGTTGAACATCTTTTCATGTGCTTCTTGGCCATCTGTATATCTTCTTTGGAAATGTCTGTTCATATCCTCTGCCTATTTTTTTCATCGGGCTGTTTGTTTTTATGTTGTTCAGTTGTGTGAGTTCCTTATATATTATGGAGATTAACCCCTTGTCAGATAAAAGATTTGCAAATATTTTCTCCCAATTTGTGGGTTGTCTTTTGGTTTTGATCCTAGTTTCTTTTGCCTTGCAGAAGTTCTTTAGTCTGATGAAGTCCCACTTTATTTTTTCTTTTATTTCCCTTGTCTGAGAAGACATGATATTTGAAAAGATCCTTTTAAGTTCGATGTCAACGTGTGTAATACCTATATTATCTTCCAGGAGTTTTATGGTTTCAGGACTTATCTTCAAGACTTTCATCCATTTTGAGTTTATTTTTGTGTATGGCATGAGATAATGGTCTACTTTCATTCTTTTGCAAGTGGTTGTCCAGATTTCCCAACACCATTCGTTGAAGAAACTATCTTTTCTCTATTGTATGTTCTTGGCACCTTTGTCGAAGATTAGCTCTCCGTAGATGTGCAGTTTTATTTCTGGGCTTGCAGTTCTGTTACATTCATCTGTGTGCCTATTTTTGGACCAGTACCATCCTGTTTTGGTCACTATGGCTTTGTGGTACATTTTGAAGTTAGGGATTGTGATGCCTCCACTTTGTTCTTTTTTTTTAGGATTGCTTTAGCAATTTGGGGTCTTTTGTTGCCCTGTATGAATTTTAGGATTCTTTGTTCTATTTCCATGAAGAATGTTCTGGGGACTCTGATTGGGATTGCATTGAATCTGTAGATTGCTTTGGGTAGTATGGACATTTTAACTACGTTTATTCTTCCAATCCATGTGCATGGAATCTCTTTCCATCTCTTTGTGTCATCATCTATTTCTTTCAGTAATGTCTTAGAGTTTTCATTGTATAAATCCTTCAACTCCTTGGTTAAATTTACCCCTAAGTACTTTATTCTTTTAGCTGTGATTGTAAATGGAATTGTATTCTTGAGTTCTCTTTTTGTAAGTTCATTATTAGAGTATAGAAATACAACTGATTTTTGTAAGTTGGTTTTGTACCCTGCAACTTTACTGTAGTTGTTAATTATTTCTAAAAGTTTTCCAATGGATTCTTTAGGATTTTCTATATACAAGATCATGTCATCTGCAAACAGCAAGAGTTTCACTTCTTCGCTCCCTATTTGGATTCCTTTTATTCCTTTTTCTTGCCTAATTTCTCTGGCCGAAACCTCCAGTGCTATGTTGAATAAGACTGGTGAGAGTGGGCATCCTTTTCTTGTTTCTGTTCTTTGAGGGATGGCTTTCAGATTTTTCCCCATTGAGTATGATGTTGGCTGTGGGTTTGTCATATATGGCCTTGATTATGTTGGGGCAATTTCCTTCTATCCCCATGTTGTAATGAGTTTTTATCATAAATGGCTGTTGGATCTTGTCAAATGCTTTTTCTGCATATATTGAGATGATCATGTGGTTTTTATTCCTCATTTTGTTAATGTGGTACATCACATTGATTGATTTGCAGATGTTGAACGATCCCTGTGTCCCTGGTACAAATCCCACTTGATCATGATGTATCCTCTTTTTGATGTATTACTGTATTCAGGTTGCCAATATTTTGTTGAGGATTTTTGTGTCTATCGTTCTTTAGTGATATTGCCTTGTAGGTTTGCTTTTTTATGTTGCCCTTGTCAGGCTTTGGTATCAGAGTGATGTTGGCCTCATAGAATATGTTAGGAAGCATTCCATCTTCTCTGATTTTTTGGAATAGCTCGAGAAGGATAGGTATTAAATCTTCTCTTCAAGTTCAGTAGAATTCCCCAGGGAAGCCGTCTGGTCCTGGGCTTTTATTTTTTGGGATGCTTTTGATGACTGTTTCAATCTCTTTACTTGTGATTGGTCTATTCATACTATCTATTTATTGTTGATTCAGCTTTGGGAGGTTGTAAGTATCTAAGAATTTATCCATTTCTTCTAGATTGTCCATTTTGTTGGCATATAGCTTTTCCTAGTATTCTCTTATAATCGTTTGTATTTCTGTGGCATCGGTTATTTCTCCTCTTTCATTTCTAATTTTATTTATCTGAGCTTTCCTTCTTTTTTTCTTTTTAAGTCTGGCTAGGGGTTTGTCAGTTTTCTTTATCTTCTCAAAGAACCAGCTGTTTGTTCCATTGATCCTTTCTATTGCCTTTTTTGTTTCAATTGCATTTATTTCTGCTCTGATTTTTATTATTTCTCTCCTTCTGCTGACTTTGGGCTTTGTTCATTCTTCTTTTTCTAATTCAGTTAAGTGCAGTTTGAGATTACTTATTTGGGGTTTTTCTTGTTTGTTAAGGTGAGCCTGTATTGTGATGAATTTCCCTCTTAGTACCACTTTTGCTGCATCTCATATGAGTTGGCATGGTATGTTTACATTTTCATTTGTCTCCAGATATTTTTGATTTCTCCTTTAATTTCTTCTGTCGATGCAAATAACCCATAACCAATCTATAAATAAAAATTGGGGTGAGTTTTTTCTGAGTCAAACTGTGAGGACCATATAGCCTGGGGCCTTCCTTCCTAAGGAAGGAAGGGTACCAAAGAAGTAGGGTGTACAGAGTGGTTATGTACCCTCAAAGAGCATGTTTCACATGATTGAAATGTCCCTTTTACAATGGTCATGAGACTGCTCTGTTGGCACAGCAATTGATGGACACAGCAGATAGTAGGTCTGCTGTCTCCATGGACACAGCAGGGTGGCAGGTCTGTTGTCTCAAGCTGGGTGGTCACAGGTGAGCACAGCAATCAATTTCTAGTCTAGGAAGAGATGCTTATCCTTAAGGAAATGCTAATGTATGGAAAATTGCATCTTCATCTTAAGGGCATTTGTTCTTGTCATAGAAAATTCTTAAAGCGGGTATATAGTGCATGCTCAACAGCCATGTCAGGCCCTTTTGGAAAAACAAAGTCAGGCCAAATTAGATTTACACCAGATGGCTTCTTCATATACTCCAATACATCCTATTGCTTACCATTTCTATTTGTCACTTCAATGATCCATTGGTTGTTCAATAGTATGTTGTTTAGTCTCCAGATCATCTTTGTCCCTTTCTCAGCTTTTTTCTTGTAATTAATTTCTAGCTTCATAGCATTATGATCACAAAAGATGCTTGTTATTATTTCAATCTTCTTAAAGTTATTGAGGCTTGCCTTGTTTCTCAACACGTGGTCTATCTTTGAGAATGTTCCATGAGCACTTGAGAAGAATGTGTATTCTGCTGTTTTTGGATAGAGTGTTCTATATATGTCTATTAAGTCCAACTGGTCTAGCTTTTCTTTTAATTCCACTGTTTCCTTGTTGATTTTCTGTCTGGATGATCTATCCATTGATGTGAGTGGAGTGAGGTCCCCTACTATTATTGTGTTATTTTTAATATCTCCTTTTAGGTTTGTTAATAGTTGCTTTACATACTTTGGTGCTCCTGTGTTAGGTGCATAGATATTTATAAGTGTTATGTCTTCTTGGTGGATTGTCCCTTTGATCATTATATACTGCCCCCTTTGTCTCTCTTTATGTCTCTTATCTTGAAGTCTACTTTGTCTGATATAAGTATTGCACCACCTGCTTTCTTTTGTTTACCATTAGCTTGGAGTATTGTCTTCCATCCCTTCACTCTGAGCCTATGTTTGTCATTGGAGCTGAGATGTGTTTCCTAGAGGCAGCATATTGTTGGGTCTTGTTCTTTAATCCATCTTGCCACTCTGCATCTTTTTATTGGAGAATTCAATCCATTTACATTTAGGGTGATTATTGGTATATGAGGGCTTAATGCTGCCATTTTATCACTCATTTTCTGGTTCTCCTGTATTTCCTTTGTTTCTTGTCCTGTGTCCTTTGGTCTACCAATTGAGTAATGTAGTTTTTTATGTTGGGTTTCTTTGCTTTCTCCTTATTTATTATTTGTGTCTCTGTTCTGCTTTTTTGTTTAGTGGTTACCATGAGGTAGTCCATTTTCTGATGGCCTCTTATTTCCTTAGGCTAAACTGATTCAGTCCCCTTCCTCCTCTCCTCCTATGTTGTTTTTGTCATATCTTATTCCATCTTGTGTTGTGAGTTTGTGGTTAAAATGAGAAGATTGTCTTTCTTTTTGGTGTTTTCCTTCCCTTTATCTTTAATGGTATACTTGAGTATTTGATAACCTGTTCTGATAGCTACAATTTTCTGATTTTGTCTACCTATTTATCTCCTTATTCTATGCTTTATAATCCCTTTCTCTCTCTCTCTTTTTTTTTTTTTCAGGTACGAGGGCCTTCTTGAGGATTTCTTGTGGGGGGTGTCTTGTGGCTATGAACTCTCTTAGCTTTTGTTTATCTGGGAAAATTTTTATTTCTCCATCATATCTGAAGAATATTTTTGCTGAATAGAGTATTCTTGGTTGAAAGTTTTTGCCCTTTAAAGATTTGAATATGTCATTCCAGTCTCTCCTAGCCTGTAAGGTTTCTGAAGAGAAATCCACTGAAAGCCTGATAGGGGCTCCTTTGTAGGTTATTTTCTTCTGCCTTGCTGTCCTTAATATTTTTTCTTTGTCATTCACTTTTACCAGTTTCACTACTATATGCCTTGCAGTAGGTCTTTTTACATCAACATATTTAGGAGATCCGATCCTCTTTCATGTGGATTTCCGTCTCCGTACTCAGGTTTGGGAAGTTCTCTGCTGTTATTTCTTTGAACAGGCTCTCTGTTCCATTTTCCTTCTCTTCTCCCTCTTAAATACCTGTAATTCTTATGTTGCGTTTCCTAACTGAGTTGACTATTTCTCAGAGACTTTCTTCATTTATTTTTAGTCTTAGTTCTCTCTCTTCCTCTATCTGGAGCATTTCAATATGTCTATCCTTGATTATGCTGATTTGCTCCTCTATGATGTCCACTTGAGTGTTCAGGGAATCCCTGTTTTGTTTTGTCTCATGCATTGTGTCTTTCATCTCCAACATTTCTGATTGGTTCTTCTTTATAGTTTCAATCTCTTTTGTGAAGTAGCTCCTGGATTTGTTGAATTGTTTCTCTACATTCTTTTTTAACTCTTTGAGTTTTTTGATGATAGCTATTTTGAATTATCTGTCATTTAGATTACATATTTCTGTGTCTTCAGGACTGATTTCTGGGTACTTGTCATTTTCTCTCTTGTCTGGAGATTTAATATAATTTTTCATACTGCAAGAGGGCATGGCTCTGTTTTCTAAACCTGTGTACTTTAGTCAAGACATAAGCTACTTTTCCTTAAATGAACAACTTTATTCTCTTGGGAATTAAGAGGTCTCTGAGAATACACTACCCTTTGCTTAGAATGGTATCTTTCCTTGATATGCTTGACTATCTCACCCTTGTTTTTTAGAACTCAAATTAGAAATTTATCTCTTCAGGATGCAGTCCCTGACAACTAAGTCCACCTCGGTCAAGCAGTTCTTCGATATGTTTCCATGGCATCCTGAATTTATATAGTTATAATAACTATCACACTAAATTGCAATTGCCTCTTAAATGTCTATATTCACCAATAGACTTGAGTTTTGGTGAGAGTAGAGATAATGTTCATTACATTTCTAGCACCTACAAGACAACTCAATACATATTTTTACTTAAAATAAGTTGGGTCATATTAGAACAAAAAAAGGTTTCTTATTTTTGGTGGGGGGAAGATTAGTCTTGAGCTAACATCTGCTGCCAATCCTCCTTTTTTTGCTGAGGAGGACTGGCCCTGAGCTAACATCCATGCCCATCTTCCTCTACTTTATATGTGGGACACCTACAACAGCATGGCTTGCCAAGTGGTGCCATGTCTGCACCCAGGATCAGAACTGGCAAACCCTGGGCCGCCGAAGCAGAATGTGTGCACTTAACAGCTGCTCCACTGGGCTGGCCCCCTAAAAAAGATTTTTTAAAAACCATTTTAAAATTCTATTTGCCTACCATCTTTCACATCTCTTTCTTCTTTCTTGCTCATTTAATGGGAATAGGTTGATAATTCCTGAGGAAGTCCTTGAACTCTATAATTAACCCTTTGCAAGAAAATTATATTGCATTATTTTATTCTGATATAGCTAATTAACATCACTGGAAGAGTTTGAAAAAGAAAAACCATTGTTTTTGTAGGTTATTATAGAAGTTCTCTAGACAGGAAATTATTTGGGGAATTATTGCCAAAAAGATCCTAATTATAAGACACATACAGTGCATTGCAGAAAATACCATATGCTCTTTTGCGTTTGAAACCTCTGAAAAGCATTTGATTGAGAAAATTCCATTTGCTGAGGATCACTGGAAAAATTACACATCAAAGAGGAGCTATTTTTACCATACAGAAAGTGAATGTCTAACATCATAATCTCTATGAAGAATCAGAAAACTAAGTGATCCCCCAATCTCCCATGGCAAACTCTAACCATGGGCTCGAACCATTTCAGTTATGTTTATTTATTCATTCAATAAGTTTATTCATTGATTCAGTAGACTCATTCATTAAATAACAGTCTAGGTACTGTGCTAGACCCTTGGAATTATAAAGATGAATGAGACTGGTTTCCTCCTCTGAGAAATTTACATTCATGGAGGAAAGACAGATAGGGAAATACACAATTACTGTATAATGTGATAATTGCTCTTATGAATTCATGTGCAGGAGCCTATGGAAGTAGAAAGGAGAGAGCACATAATTTGGGCAAGGGTAAGAGGAGACCACGTAGGATATATATTTAAATCATCTTGAAAAAAAAGTATGAGTTATTCAGCTGGATATTGCATGTGAAGGTTATGGAAAAGAAGCAACGGAATATTAAAATGTGATCTTTCCTATTCGAGAGTTTTGGATGATGCTTCCAAGCTCAGAATAATAGGTGTTAAAACCCTGCACATTCTAAGATAGGTGTTAGGTCTTCCATTAAGGCTCACAAAGGTCCACCAATTTGACTACTATCAGTCTTTGTGATAGACATTATTAGTGGTCTTCTCCTCCTTAGACAATAAAAAGACACATATCAGACCATGCATTTAGGTGGGACAGTATGTGTAGTTCTTGTCAATGAACTACGGTTAGAAGAAACATATCTCATGTCTTAGTCCATTCAGGTACTGAAACAGAGGATCATAGACTGAGTGACTTATAAACAACAGACATTTATTTCTCACAGCTCTGGATGCTGGGAAGTCCAAGAGTCCAAGATCAAGGCACCAGCATGGTTGGGCTTGGATGAGGGCCTGATTCCTGGTTCATGGCAGACTGTCTTATTGATATGTCTTCACATGATGGAAGACTGAGGGATCTTTTTGAGGCCTCTTGTATAAGGGCACTTATGCCATTCATGAGGGCTCCACCCTCAAGACCTATTCACTTCTCAAAGACTCGAGCTCCAAATACCATCATATTGGGCACTAGGATTTAACATATGAATCCTGGCAAGACACAAATATTCAGTCCATAGAATATCATTTCCTGATTAAGACACTGAAGAGCTCTTTTTTCTCTCCTGGAGAGAATCTGGAGACACATTTTGAAAGAATGGAGTCATCAAGTGGTTAAATTTCCATCTGCTGCTGGATGCAGCAACTTGCTAGGTATAGGTTTCCAAGCTTGAGATGGAGGATTGGAAAAGTTATAATTTGAATCAAAGATCGAAACCTTCATACAGATTGGATTGGATTTTTTAATACCTGAAACTTGAGAATATTTGTTGATTTAGGAATGATCTGAAGAAACTAAGGGGTCAGTTCAAGATTTTATCTAAGTGCATTTAAGTACATTTCAACAGAATAGTTTTTAAAAGGAAATAGTGGCAAAGAATAAACACTGCTTGTACCTTACTGAGTCAATGCCTGCAATCAACTAGTTACAGCAATAGGGGAGTGCTTGGTATGCATGGGAATTGCAAATAATTTGTAAGCTTGAAAGTAGCCATTGAAGAGATTATGAAAAGCCTCATATATATTGCTAAGGAGTATATAGGGAGTGAGAATGAGGTTTGGCTCTTAGGAGATCACTTCTTGAGCAACTTGGAGTTGGATTGGAATGAGTTAAATAGTAGGATGACCAGTCAGAAGTGTCTTGTAATCTTCAAGGTGAGAGCTATGAGGGCCAAAACTAAGGCAAGAAAATAATGAAATAGGGAGAAAGAGATATTTGGGAGGTGGAATATAAAAAACTTGATTATCAATTAAAGGTAATGTATAGGAAGAAGATTTGTCCATCATGCCAAGAATTCTGTCTTAGGATGTCTACTAGAATGGAGAACATCTATGGAGGAGCAACGCAAGTAGAAGGAGGATTCAGTTTTGATTGGATAAGTGATGTGTGTGTTGCCTCTGGAACAACTAGAGCTAGATATATAGATTGGGAGTCAAAGAGAGAATTCAAGAGAGGGATCAGAGTTGGAAATCTAACTCCATTTGCTTTTATCTACTATGGAGCCATGGATGTCATATGACATAGTCTGAATGAGATGCAATTGGAAATTTGTTGGATGGCGAGGTTTCAGGAAAGAGCTTACATCCTTGATTGCAAAAGATATGGATTTTGCTGTCACGTTTCTTGCCCTTCTGCCTTTTGTCACTCCTCTTTCTTTCTCCTACCTGGAATGAGGTCATGAGGCTTGGAGTAGCACAGTAGCCATGTTGTATTCATTGGCAACAGCAGAAGGGCAAAGACTGTAAGCTGGGAATTGGGGAGCAGAAAGATGGAAGGAGCCAGGATCCCTGTTGGCATCACTAAAACACCCTGAACTGACTCCCTCTGGATTTCTTTGTACATGAGATAAATAAACCCATAAATATATAATCCATTATTAACGAGATTCTATATTGTAAAGAGCTAAATACCGTCAAAACTGATATAGGAATCATTAGTTCTTAGATGGTAGTTGAATAAGATCATGATTCTAAATGCCCAAGGCGCTTGACTAAGCATTTGGGAGATATTATCTTGTTTGTGACAATCTGCATATGTTGAGTTGCCAGGCAAGCCAAGAAAATGAAGAGTTGTGTCACAAAGGAGCAAGTGAGTGATTGAAGCAAATATGCCTGAGAGGTCAAGTAAGGCTGCCCTAGTTTTTCAGTCATTTACTAAACTCGTTCTATAGACATATGTCAGGCACTCACAGCTCAGTGAGTGGCTCCTCTGGGGCAACTGCAAAGGACAGAGATTTTCCTACATGGTTGTCTTCTTGATCATTGCAATTGCCTTCTTGGTGATCTTGCTGATCTACTCTCACTCTCCATCTTTGTTTTTATTTCAGTCTCTTAACTTCCTGACTTTGGGGAGCCCTTAAGTCTGGGACTGAATCTCCATTGCCATGTGTGCTTCAAAGTCACACAAACGACATGAACTCTCTTGGTTTGTGTGATAAAAGGGGGCTGTTGTGGATTCATATGTTGAAATCTTAGGGTCAGTGCAGATGTAATCAGCTAGGAAGAGATCATACTGGAGTAGAGTGGACCACCTAATCCAATGTGACTGGTGTCTTTATAAAAAGGGGAAATATGGACACAGACACACACACAGGGAGAACACCATGTGAAGATAAAGGCAGAGATCAGGATGATATTTCTACATGCCAAGAAATGCCAAAGATTACCAGAAAAACACTAGAAGCTAGGGGAGAGACATGGAATGGGTTCTCCCTCACAGCTCTCAGAAGGAACCATCCCTCTGACATCTTGATCTCAGACTTCTAGCCTTTAGAACTGTGAGACTATAAATTTCTTTTATTTAAGCCACTCAATTTGTCGTACTTTGTTATGCAGCCCTAGCAAAAGAATGCAGAAGCTGCTGTTTCTTTCCCTTGGTCCCAGTAGAAATAATTCTTTCTCTTCTGTTTTTGACCTGTCCTGTTCTCCTCAGACAGTCACTTCCAGGATCTCTTGGGATCTCCCTTTCTAATCAAACCTCCAGGGAATATTCTCTATGCTACCTTCTTGAAGTGATCCTTGTTGTTTTTATATTTCAAAACCGAAAAGTTCTTAATGGTCTTCCTCTTGACGATTGTGTTGGAAAGGTTGATTGGATCCATCCTTTAAAGTGTGAATCAACATTCATTTATCTCCTTACTTATTCTACTGGATTGGCAAAGGGTACGTGAAAACGAACTGCCATGAAGATTTTATGGTTTTGATGAAACATTTATATTCAGGATTAAAATAAAACATTTAGTTTCAATGCCATCCCTTTTCTATTTAGAGCAAGTAATAGAGTTCAGCTGCTGTCAACTTTCACTAAACAGAGGGTATGTTCTAAAAGAGTAATGGTAGAGGGGTGTGGGAGAGGAAGTTTGTGTTACATTTTGGAGTTTATGAGGAATACTGTTTTAGATCATAGAGAACTAGATACAATTTGGAAGGGATGAGAAAAAAAGTTAAAGGGTGGAATATTACTGTACTTTATTCCAAGAAAGGATATTCTGTCCTCTTTAGAGAGCAGCATGATTGAAAGAGGGGTTCAGCCAATGGCCAGCTGCATTAGAGCAATACCAGAAACAACCTGGGCTTCCACACCCTGTGCAGGGCCCTGCCAGGCCACAGAGTCATTTTGGCCTGTTTTTATGTGGATGTTTCAATCACGCATAGAGAGTTGCACTGGAGGAGAGTAAATGCCAATCCATCTTTGCTATCATTCAACTTAATTCAAGCCACATTTATTAAATGTTTCTATGTAGCGTGCACTTGCTAATTGTGCAAAGATGAATAAGGTTTGGGCCATGCCTTACTCAGTTCACAGTCTGATGAGGGAGATCAAAAAGTCTTCATGTAATATGTCAGACTTGGAATATATCAGGAACAGAGATCAAGTCATGTTCTTCTTTGTATCCCCATAGTGCTTCTCATAATGTAGATCTTTGGTAAAAATTAAATAGTACAGATACTTGTAAGGTGCCTATTGGCATGTAGAAGAAAGGAACAATTAGTTCTACTGGGAGATATTAAAGAAAGACTCAGAAACGAAGTTATAATTAGATTGGGACTTAAAAGCTATTTAGAACTTCACTTGGTAAAAAAATTGGGAACAAAGTGTTCCTGGTTGAGAGACTAAAATTCATAAGGACAAGAAGACAAGCGAGCATGGCTTGATTACAATGAATTAATAGTGATATTGAATAAACACTTAATTCATTATGGGTGATCCATCATTTTATTCTTACAACAATACTGTGGGATGAGTACTATTTCACATAGTACACAAACGAAAACATGATGGTCAAACAGCCACCAAGTATCAGAGGCAGGATTTGAACCATCAGCCCCTCATTGCACAATATTCCTTGGAAGAAAAAATGAGGAGGGGATTCTGATGGTTTTTAATCAGGCAAACGGCATGTTCTGGTTTGTTTTCAGCCAGGTGGAACCAAGATTGGAAGGTGGCAGCTTTCTGCCAGGATACTTAAGCCAAGTTCAACAATCAACTTAGAAAACACACACCTTTGATGCTCTAAGTCAATTAAATCGACTTGAAGGAAGGCACTTGGTTTATACGTTCTGAACATACAAGTTGTCAATACTATTGAAAGTGGAAATAATCTATAGTAAACTTATATATAGTAAGTATTTTAAATTAACATGAGTCGCATGGACATACATTTGGATATAGGATTTTTAATTATCTCCACCTTATTTTGTACCTTTATCCTTCAGGGCCTAATTTCAAAGTCAGGCAACCAAATACAGAGAATTCAAGGCCACTTTTTTTGGAGGGTCTAATCAGAGGTAGAATTTTTTAAGTCTGCATCCTCAAACATAGCATTTCCTAAGTGCCATTTTGAAATAATTACTGTGCTTTTCTTTTGTTCAAAGGCCCAAATGCTTCTATTTATAAGAAGCAATTCTAGAGGATATTTGGCTTCTGGATGTCAAGAGCTTCAGAAGAAACATATTTTGGGGTGCTTTCAAAATTTTAGTAATGAAATAACTGTTATTACTTCCCTCTCTGCCTTTCACCTTCGGCTCACTATGAAGTCAACTTTATTGTTCCAGCTGAGCAGCTTCCTACGAGTCACTGTGGCTCAGTCAGACCCTCAGCAATCACAAGAACGCAAGAGAAATTAGAGATAATTAGAGGTGAAGAAAATGAGAAGTCTATTCAAATGTATTCCTAGCAACACAATAACCAAAGTGGTGACTAGAACTTTCTAACAGGCAAACTTTATTGGGTTAGTTATTTCTTAAACTATTTGTCTTCTTTCAGATATTGTTTTGATAGTCTGGCTCTATTCTCTCCAGGGAAGGAAAAAGAATACTATATGGAGAGTTTTTTACATATCCTTTATTCTCCCTAAAAGACGGCTGATTTTAAAGCTATATTAGTACTTTTCATATTGTTGCTGTTACTATTGCTATTGATAATGAAACACTCCATTAATATGACACTCTTTAAAATCACACCTGGCAGGCAGACATATATGAGAAGACAAAACGGCTCAAAAATTCTAAGACTGAGTGGTAAACACTAGTAATTCCTAACCAGGGGATCGGTGGGTGAATGGAAGGACTTAGAATAAACTCTGAGTTATCTGCTATTTTTTCCTTAGAAGAAAGAGGCAATCTGAAGTTACAAAAAGAAAGGCAGTTATGTGTTATTATTTTGTGCCAATTTAACAGTATTTTGACTAAGTAAGGAAAATTGTGACCACTTATGTTTCATTTCCACAAAGGCAAAGACAGCATTTCCTAGAGTATGATTTACAGAAAAAATAGTTCCTTGGGACAATAACAGGTGCTCCAAGGAAAAAACATAAGCTAAGTTTTTACAAAGGTTTAAAGAAGTTAAATGGGTCTCTTTGGAACAGGACTTCTTGGAGTTTTTAATATGCCAGTATTCATTGTATAGTATGTAGCATTTCTAGAATTTGTCTTACTTTTTTTATGGAGGAAGTTTCAGGACTAGTGTTCCTCAAAACACGTTAGAACTCAGAGTGAAAGGTATTTCAGGGGTCAACCGGTGGTGTAATGGTTGGGTTCACATGCTCCATTTGGTGGCCTGGGGTTCATGGGTTTGGAGCCCTGGCACAGACCTACACACTGCTCATAAAGCCATGCTGTGGCAGAGTCCCACAGACAAAATAGAGGAAGATTGGCACAGATGTTAGCTCAGGGCCAATCTTCCTCAAGCAAAAGGGGGAAGATTGGCAATAGCTGTTAGCTCAGGGCCAATCTTCCTCACACACACAAAAAAAGGTATTTCCCTTTGGTATAAAAAATGGCTTCATGCTACCTCATGACATTAAGGTGTTATGCCTTTGGCATTATTTAGAAAAATTACTTTGGCTATACACATACAACTTTTTCTCATGTTCCCCTTAGAATCTGTAGGAACTAACATCTCATTCAAATTCAGGGAGTAGAAGATATGGCAGCTAGCTGGTGCTTTATTTAGATGGCTCCACCAAAAGTTTTATTGTATCTGCAAACATAGTTCATAAATATCTAAAAGGTTGCTATGGTCTTTTGCTAGTGATGGCCCCTGAGGGAAGGACAAGAAATAATTAAAGCTGGAGGTTTAGAAAGAAGTTTTTTAAAAGGCAGATCAGTTTACTGAAAGACGATGTGCACTCTGCCAATATGGGAGGTTTGTCATTCAGTTTAACTTACTTATATTGAGATCTCACAAGTGACCTTACACTATATTTTAAGATGAGAGTTTTATGTTGGGTGATGTGATTAAACAGAAAATGGCAATTACTAAAAATCTTTGATCAGGAAGTCTGATCTTCTCTTTGAAATCCTACCGGTAAATTGGAACCCCAGCCATTCCAAAGACAGAAAATCATTGTGGCAAAATGAATGGGAAGACTCTTGTTATTTGATAACCATTTCCCTTAGAACTTTGCTAAAAATATATTTTATTTTTTCAGCTTTCAAGGAGATGGTATGAACGTTATCAAAATCATTATGATTTTAGAAGTTGATCCGTTCCCAAGGAGTAACTGAATTTCCCAATGAAATACTCCCTAAATAAACATCTCTTATTGCCCAATGCATTCTGCAAACATCTTTAGAGGCTTTTAAAATTTTATTCTGAGGTCCTTGATGAAATAGCCATGTATAGTGTTGAAATCGGTTCAGTAGAGTGAAGGTCTTAAGAATAATCATATCTCATAATCCAGAAGTCCCTGGCACGAGTGCCTCCTTGATATAGTCTTCCTCATTCCTCCAGGGTAGTTTATTGCTTTTAATGTATTTTGGAAAATATGTGAAGTACTTAAACCACTTCTATAATATATCGATCCTCTTCTTTAATACTACATGCATTTGAGAAAACAGACACTAGACATTTTTTTCTGTTTTTCTTGTATTTGAGGTTGATTTCAGAGGCTTTTCCAGAGTCCATATTGTAAACAGACATATATGTTCAACATCTTATACTCAGCAATACATATTATACTCAATATCTCTCTGACAACCTTGTATGAGCACTGGCTCCCAATCTGTCACTGGCTTTCCAATACTGGTAGTGTTATTACCCCATCTTCAACAAGACTTACTGGGCACCTGTTTTTATGTCTGCCCAGTTGTTATTCACCCCTATTCTTTGATGGTTTAGATGAATTCTATGATCACAAATTCCAGTTTAACTCAACGAGCTATAGTCATCAAATATGCAAGAAACAGTCCAGGCCTTTGGACAATCCTGTAGTAAACCATTCTTTCCAAGAAAAAATTCAAGAGAATTGCAAGAATGTTTCATGAACTTAATGAATGGAATAGCAGTAAAATACAACAACAAAAAAAATCAGGCTCAGAGTTTCAGAATGTTAGAGCTAGAAAGGAAGTGAGATATTGTGTAACTCAACTATCAACTCACAGAAAGAAAAGGAGCCTTCCTGAGATTAAAGACTCGTTAGAAAAAGTTACACCATCCATTGCAAAGGTCTCTTGTTTCTCAGTCTAGTGGATTTTCTATAGATCATTTGACTTGCTATAGTGTATTTGCTATTAAACGACTCTGCCTATGGTTCTCCACCCGATTCCAATATTTCTGGAAGTACTCACTCAAAGAAACTCAAAATTATTCAATGTTTGTAATAACACTATACCATAGGGTCTATTGGCATAGATGTGTGTTCTACCTAAGTTATTCTGATTAAGCTTGGAGAGATTAGCCTATACAAAATTATACTGTACAAGAATAGGCCCTTTTTATGCATTCTCCTGAGAAGAGTTCTTACTCTGCCTTTATATCCTGGCCAATAGAATCCTGAGAAAAGTGTTATTGGATTCACTCAACTTCAAATGCTATTGGTTAAAAACAAGGCTAGGCTGTCAAGACTTTATATGACTTTAAAAAGAATTAAAGCATTATTGTAAAATGTTCCACTGTTAACCTAAACATAGATGATATCTAGAGGTATCACTAGCTCTGTGATGCTATCGGTCACCGTCAATCCCACCTCACTAGAGAAGATGAAACACTTAACTAAGAATGGAAAATGTCTCTCCAGGTTTGGGTCCAAGTCTTCTTTATCATCTCTCATACTGATTCTCTATTATCCACGGATTCCCTTTCAACACCATATATGTTTTTCCAAGACTCATAGTGAATCACAGTGTTACATATCAGATCCTCCATCATTCTTTCACTGAATAAAGATTTCATAGGTGTCTATATGTGCTGAAATTGGACCAGGCAGTGGAGATAATATAGTGAACATGTTAGGCGTGGTCCTCATTCTCATGGCCCTCTCCTGCTGGTGACTGTATCCTTTTTTGACATATATGGACTGTAGAGAATTACTGGGTTTTATGCCTGTAGTTGCTCAATGTTTGGTTATCATCAGCTCTTTTTTGTTGTTTCAACTATTTTTATTCTTATTTCATGCTGTACAGGCATACTCAGTATGGAAATATTGGAGGTTTACTCTCTTCTTGTGGGAATGTATTCATATAATTCCTATTACCAAATGTTTCCTTTGATAGATGACTGAAACCAATAGAGTTTTACAGATCTTTCTGACTTTCAATAGCAAGAGAACAGTCCAAGTTGTATGCTGCTTGACCCATTTCCTTTCCTACTCCATGTAAGTCCTTTATATTATGGTTATATTCTGTTTCCTAATATTATTTCTTCTTGACTGCTGATGAATGTAAGAGTTGAGTACTTGCTTTCGTATTAGATTTGTTATTCAAAACATTATTCTATATGTGTCACTGCTATCTGCACATAGTCAACTCCTAGTCTAACCTAACCCATCACTCATCAAAAAACCAGTCAAAGAACTCACTCAATAAAGATAAGTCTTTGGAGGCTGTGGTTTCAGAATAACATCAAACCAAAGTGAAGGTTCGTCTCTAGTCTTCAATGGAATCACAATTTTCCTTATTGGACCTGCTATGAATGTTATATTTGGTTTCTGGTGGTATCTCATTAATGTCATCTATGAAGCATGTTCTACATTAGACAGGGTAATATGAACAACAAAAAGGGGCCCTAGAATATCGCCAGTATATTTATTTTAAAACAATGACTATAAAATCCCAGAGGTGCCATTTTGTATAATAGTGGTCTGGGGACAAAGCTTATCCATCCTGGAGTTTTCATAACTAGTGAAAGAAAGCAAGGCATTTCCATTAATCATGTAAACAAGTGCTAAGCTTGTTTGTGCATGCTCACAATAGAAAGTTTTATATAAATTTGTGCACAAATTGTGTGACCCTCAGGCTCCTGGCAAGTTGCTATTGTAGCCCTTGGAAGTATAGAACTTGGGCAACTCAAAATTTACAGCTTTTTCTGCTGGGCTCCGTTTCATTGACTTTTCTTTTTTGTGGTCTCCTGGGGACTTGATGCCTGATTCTAATATGCACATTTGTGATCTTATCTCTCCGCTTGAGAACCCCAATGAATGAAATAACAAAAGCAAATGAATTAAATTGTTGAAGTTTAAAGGAAATGTTTTGAAACTCATTTTTCCAATTTCAAGACTTTCTATTAAGCTCCTTGAAAACCTTCATTTGCTAATAATTATGTAAACAGAACAGTAAAGAGATGGACAAGTTCTCTTACTTTTAGCTGCCTTCTATTAAAATTTACCTTTCAAAATGGTTGACCTTGTAAACACAAAATTTGTCTTCTCTTATTCAAAGGTCACTTATCCAGCAAACTCTGCTAGCTGGTTTTCAAGTACCTGGAAGAATGCCTACAAAAACAGTCAAAATTGATTTTACAGTCTCTTTGCCAAAGGTCCTGCACTCCATCCATAAAACAGACTCTGACAATCATTGAAAGCCCATTGTACTCACATTTCACCCTTAATTATAATGTATTTAATTAATTTGTTTCCTGGTTCACACCAAGTTTGGATGCAACAACTCAGAAGAAGCAGTTTTACAGCCAGTTCCCCTGATTCTAGGAAGCAGTGTCATTTGACAATCCAATAACACAATGGGAGAGGGAAAGCCAAAAGCAAAAGCAAAAACAAAAACAAAACAAAAAATTGGCTTAAGAGTGCCATTCTGAGGACAATTGCTATGTGGCCAAAAGCTCTGTTCACTTAAACAACCCATGAGATTATCAAGGCCTCACTGTACAACAAAGAAGTGGATTAATTCATTCAACACACATTTCTTAAGAACCTAATAGGTGCCAGAGATTGGGGAAGCAAAGATAAGTAAAAGGTGGTTCTTGCCCTTAAAAATATTATAGTTCAGCTGGGAAAGCAGAAACATAAACAACAATGGTAGAAAGAGATAGAAAGTACAATGGGAGTATAAGGAAGAAAAAAAATTGATCAGTCTTGAAGTCTTAATGGATAAGTAATATTTGAAGTTGGTCTTAAAAACCAATCAGGGACTTTCCAAATTGATAATAGGGGAGTGGATATAATAGAAAGAAAGAACAATATATGCAAAGGCATAAAGTAACGAAAGAGGTTTTGTGCATGGCAGGCAGAATTCTAAGATGGTCTCTAAGATTCCCACCCTTGCTAAACAGGCCCAGTGTAATCCCTTCCCCTTGTGTGTGAACAGGGCAGGCCTGTGATTGTGATGGCTATCACTAACGTGATTATGTTGTATTATTGTGAAAAGAGATTTTGCAGACAGAATTGAGTTCCCTAATCAGTTAATTTTGAATTAATCAAAATGGAGATTATCTTGGGTGGATGTGATCTCATCAGATGAGCTGTTAAAAGAGGTTGAAAGACTCAGAGAGAGAGAGATTCTCCTGCTGGCCTTAAAACAGCAAACTGCCACGTTGTGGACAGGGCCTGTAGTAAGGATTTGAGAGCCCCCTCTAGGAGCTGAGAGTGACCCTAGTCGTAGTGGCCCCTACAACAGCTAGTGATAAAACAGCTACCTCAGTCATATGGCTGCAGGAAAAGAAATTCTACAAACAATCCAAAGGATTTCGGAACTGGGTCTCTCCACGGTTAAACTTCCATATGAGGATGCAGGCGGCTGATAGGCTGATACCTTGATTTTACCTTAGTGAGACCCTGGCTGGAAGACTCAGGTAAAACGTGCCAAAGTCCTGATTCACAGACACTGTGAGATAATAAATGTGTCATTTTAAACTGCTAACTTTCTGATTTGTTTCACACCAATAAGAAAATACAGCATTTGGGGGGAATAGAAGTTTAAAATTTCGGGATGGACAAGACAGAAGGAGACTAGGGAAAACTAATTAAGAGTCTGCTACATAATGAAAAGAAGTCTGAATTTACCCCTTGGGTCACAAGGACTCATTAAAAGTAATTAATGTAAAGAGAGGCAATAACAGGTTTACATTTTAGAAAGTCAATGTTGGCCAAAGTGACAAAGATGGTTTGAACAGGAGAGAAGATGGAGAAAGGGAATCAGACAGTCCTAAAATAATCCTAATAAGTGATTATTCGCGTTTATTGAAAGGCAAGGACAGTAGTAAGGAAGTAGAAGGAGAAGATTAGAAAAATATTTAGAAGGTAAGATCAACATGAGGACCAACATGAGACCAACATGAAAGAAAAAGATTAAAGGAGAACGATTCCAAATTTCCTTCCTCAGTGATATGAGAACAGGAGAAGATAAACAATTAGGGAGAGAAGTTATTTTGGATTTAGGAAGTGGCATGTTTGAACTGCCCGTAGGATTTCCAAGTGATTAAGAAGGAGCAGCTCATAGTCCGTTAAAAATATAGTTCTGGACTCGAGAACAAGGTGGAGGCTGGAGATTTCTTTGGGGAGTTATCAAAAGAGTTGAAGGCATGGGAATAAATGAGATCATCCAAGAAGAATATGTACTTTGAAAAGATGATGGCAGATTAAACTCTGGGGAACATCAACATTTAAGTGTAAGTACAACAAGAAGAGCAGAGGAAGAAAATAAGGAATTGTTATCATAATAGGAGTAAAATCTGGAGAAAATGGTATCATGGACTCTAAGAAGGAGAAATTTTCAAAGCAATGAACATTGCCAAATGTCAAAAGGCAAACAGAGTGAGCATTAAGGAAGAGTCTTTGAATTTAACAATAAGAAAGTCCTCATTGGCCCTAATAAGAGCAGTTTGTCCTTACAAGAGGGTTTCAAAGGAATGGTGGGTGTTGATACCACGTTGTGGTGGACTTTAGGAATGAGTGGGAAGTGAGACACAGTGGAGTACAAGGACCACAAGTTTCAAGTAGCTGGGCAACAAGAGAAGAAGAAAATTAAGGGAAAAGGACACTATCAAAAAAGTGCACAGACAACCCATAGAATGGGAGAAAATATTTGTAAATCATATATCTGATAAGGGACTTGTCAGATATATATATAGAGAGAGAATATATAAAGAACCCTTGCAACTCTATAGTAAAAAGACAACCTAATTAAAAGTGGGCAAAGTATCCTTATAGACATTTCTCCAAAGAAGATATACAAATGGCCAATAAGCATACGAAAAGATGCTTGACATCGTTAGTTATCAGGAAATGTGAATCAAAACCGCAGAGAGATACCACTTCACACCCTCCAGCATGGCTAGAATCAAAAAGTCTGATAACGTGTTGGTAAGGATATGGAGAAATTGGAACCCTCATCTACTGCTGGGGGGGAATGTAAAATGGTGCAGCCACTTTGGAAATCAGTCCGGCAGTTCTTTAAATAATTAAATATAGAATTGCCATATGACCCAGCAATTTCACTCCTAGGTAGACACTCAAGAGAAATGAAAACATATGTCCACACAGAAGTTTGTACACAAGTGTTTATAGCAGCATTATTCAAAAGAGTCAAAGGTACAAACAACTCAAATGTCCATCAATGGATAAATGGATTTTAAAAAGCTGGTATATCCACACTGGAGTATTATTTGGCCATAAAGAGAAATGAAGTACTGATATGTGCAACAATATGCACGAACCTTGAAGACACTATGCTAAGTGAAAGAATCCAGTCACAAAAGACCTTGTACTACGTGATTCCATTCATACGAAAGCCCAGAATAGGAAAGTCGAGAGACAGAAAGTAGATTAGTGTTGCTTTGGGCTGGAGGGAATGAGGGATGATGCCAAAGGGTGGGGACAGTGATGGCTAAAGCATACAAGTTTCCTTTGGAAAGTGTCTAAAATTTACTATGGTAATAGTTGCATATACCTGTGAAAATGCTAAAGCCATTAAAATTGTACACTTTAAATGGGTGAATTGTATGGTATGTAAATTATATCTCGATAAAGCTGTTTAAAAAAAGAAAAAAGACCGGTGCAGTGGTTAAGTTTGCATGTTCCACTTCAGCAGCCTGGGGTTCACCACTTTGGATCCTGGGTGCGGACATGGCACCGCTTGGCAAGCCATGCTGTGGCAGGCATCCCACATATAAAGTAGAGGAAGATGGGCATGGATGTTAGCTCAGGGCTGATCTTCCCCCCAAAAAAAGAAAAAAAGAAAAAAGAAAGTAAAAGGAGTAATTCAAGGTAGATAGGGTCAAACGAAACATTTCTTTTAACTTGTGAGAGATTCCAATATGTTTGAGCTCTAAGAGAAAGGATTTGGTGGCTATTCATAGTGATTGATGCTCACGATGATAACTCTGAATCATCAGAAAAGGTCAAATGCTGTTTAATATATAATATCTTTTAGAAAGAGTTCCAGCAAAAATATCTTGATGAAATTTACTCCTTTGAAAGCTAAACTTGCTTTCTTTTATTGGAAAATTAATTTGTAAAGAAGATACATTCCCTTACTGATGATGGACAAATGAGGTGTTACTCTAACTAGAGGAAGAATGGTTACCAAAAAAGTGTCTTTTTAAACTTTATTTTTTATTTCTGAAGTTTTGAGGCAATTTTGGGGCTATGAAAAAAGAAAAGGAAAAACATACCAAATCTTACGATTCTCATGCAATTATTAATAAGATCTGTATTAACCTTTAGCTGTCTGGCTCCTAAGTGGTAAAGGTTTTATAGTCACGCTGCATACCTGTCACACTGAAACGGAGTAAGAATGGAAGTGCCACTGGACTCAGCTTTCCAGCTGATGAATACTTATCTAGGATAATTTCTGGTCCTCCTTGTGTTTTATCCAAAATGTTTGCCATCACCATTTTGTTTCTTTTTTAAAATTGTGTTCAGCATTATTATTGCTTTTATTTATTTATTTTCTACATAGTACTTTATTGCTCTTCGATGCCTGCCGTTGTAGCATCTTGCCTGGCTATTAAAAACAGATTGTTGAACACTTTCTAGCAAACCCCCAGACGACCTACGTGGATTTATTTGTTTTAAAATGTATTAAAATTCTCTGGATACAGATTAATTTTGTTTGCTCACTATTTTTTATTGTTTCACCTGCCATTGAGTAGAAACTGCAACTGGAAAGGTTTTTGTTTTGTTTTGTTTAAGTTACCAAGTTCTATCAGAATTATTTGAAAATGCCTAAACATTTTTTACTGGAATGATCTGCTTTCAAACAACCCACCACCCTCAAGAGGCGATTACTCACACAAGGTATCCAGATGTCTCGGGCAATGAGCGGATATTCAGCATCTTTAAGGAAGGGCAAGAGCACTTTGGAACTTGGCAGGAGCTCAGCCCATTAAGGGAAGAGACTCCCCACTTCTCTGTTGATGACCAAGGAAAACGGTCTGCTGGATTCCGAGTGTGAGAAAAGGCAGCTGAGCCTTCTGCTGATGGACTAAGCCAGGCAAAACAACTCGCCGGGTCCTGCAAAGGCGAGCCAGATCAGAGCGTCCTGTGAAGGGAAGTCCGAGGGGGACAGCGATTCATTTCTGGGAAGAGCATAACGAGAGCAAACTGCATAATAAATAAGAGCTGTTTTTCTCTTGATTTGGATTTGAGCTTCAATGTAGAGATCAAGTGGTTTTACAAGAAGAAAAGGAGAAGGGTCTCTGGTTTAAATAAAAGTGATGAGTTTCGATCATGTACCTATTTAGGGAAGAAGGCTTGAGAGAGAGAAAAAAAAATACTCTTAGGGCTTTTCTGTAATTTCCTCATGTCAAGTATGAAAATGGGCCTATTCTGCTTTTCCTCCAAAACTTACCACATCCATTCTCCTGCCTTTCTATCTTGAGACCAGAAACTCCAAATAAGCTTCTTTTGGTGTCTTCAGAGGTCAGAACAGTGGATAAGGACTAAAACAGACCTGAATTCTGGAAAAAAATTTGTTATCCAAAGACACAGATCCATTAGTCTGAAACTATATGCTGTCAATATTTTCAGGAGAATGGAAAAGGCATAGACTTTAGCCTCCAAAACATTTCATTTGAATCCCTGTTCCCTCATTTAGTAGCTGAGTGACCCTTAGCCTCCTTAAGCCTCAGTTGTCTTATCTTTACTTTTCTGTTTCCTCATCTGTAAATTACGGATACTAATACTGTTTAACATTGTTTAACAATCAACTGAGATATTCGTGAAAGCTCTTTGCAGGTTGTAAAACATTATATTTATGCTAATTGGAAAATATCCTTGAACATTATTCATTTAACTTTAAAAAGCCAGCATTTGAACATAGAGTTATATGCCTCCAAACTTTGACCTTTTTCTAAAATTGCCCTGTTAGTGAACTATAAATAAATAAATAATAATATTTATAAATAAATATTTCCAACAGGCAAGGCATTTTTCTTTGAGATACCAAACAGAATCAGACATAGATACTGCTTTCAAGGAGCTAATAGTTATTATGGAAAACAAGACATGCGTTCAAATATTTACCCTCATATCTTAGAAAATGATGTCTTAAGGATGTTCACTCAACTAATTGTTTGAGAATCACCTACTGAGCATCTGTAATGTAACAGGTACTGTGCTAGACCCTGGGGACAGAGTGATGAGCAAAAATGGACATGGTTCTGGCCCTTTTGGAGCTTATTGTCTAGAGGGGGAAGAAAGATATTGATCAAATAAATGAAAAATCACAACATTTATAATGGCTGCAAATTAGAAACACTTATAAAGTATTAGATGATTCAGAGAGAAAGACTACTTCCAATGGAGGTATAGAGGGCTACTTCTAAGAAAAAGGTTCATCGGAGCTCAGCTTTTGAAAACAGGTAAGATTTGGATTTACTGAAAGTTGTCTCAAAGAGGACACAGACAGCACGAGCCAAGGAACAAGGTTAATGGAGTGAGTACTCCAAAGCGTTTGGAGGAATTAAAAGTAAAGCCATTTGCCTAACATAAGCGAAGATGATTAGAAAAATAAAAATTGGCAGGTATGTTGGAGCCATATGGTGAGAGTTTTGAATGCCAGGTTAAAGAGTTTGGATATTATTCTGGATCTATAAAGAATCTCTGGAGGTTTTTGAATGTAGGGACATGATCAGCAATATGCTTTATAAAATAATTTGCCGAGACTATGGAGGATGTATTGGGGATGATGAGGCAGTTAGAAGAAGAGATGCCAGTTAAGAAGCTACTTCAGCAATGAGCTACTTGAGGACTGAGACATAGAAGGTCCAAATCAGGCAATTAGCAAGGGGAATGCAAAGGGCACTGCTGTCAAAATATTGACTGATCTTGATTGTGGAAACAAGGACCATAAGGAACCATTAGTAAATATATGGAAAAGAAAAAAATCCTCTGCAATTGGCATCACATTTTTTTTTTCTGAATGAAACATACTAGCATTGCATACATGTTAACATAAAACTTTTGGACTTCAATCTGCTCATCTATAAAATAAGGTGAATAATAGTCACTTGAATGGAAAGTAATAACAAAGTTTTTTTGTTTTCTTTTAAAGATGGGCACCTGAGCTAACAACTCTTGCCAATCTTCTTTTTTGCCCCTGCTTTTTCTCCTCAAATCCTCTCAGTACATAGTTGTATATTTTAGTTGTGGATCCTTCTAGTTGTGGCACATGGGACACCACCTCAACGTGGCCTGACGAGCAGTGCCATGTCCAGGCCCAGGATCCAAACCGGCGAAACCCTGGGCCGCCAAAGCGGAACGCAAACTTAACCACTCTGCCACAGGGCCGGCCACACAAAGGTTTTATTCAATAAAGCAAATAGACACATTAGGGTCCTTCGTAGAAAATGGATGACCTAGATTCACCTATTCAAGTAGAGAATGTCAGGGCTAGATAGAAGCTTAGTGACCAGAGTAAGCAAGTTAGGAAGCTGAAGTCCAGAGAGATTAAAGGACTCAAATGAGGCCAAATAGCTAACGAGGCAGAGTCCAGATGTTCTGCTTCTCAGGCCAGGGCCTTGTCACTACTTCACACAGCCTCTTACTTTTAACACTGATGTTTATTTAGGAAAATGATATTCTCATTGCAACTAGGCTTGCTCAACCCATAATGGCTGTACACTGTTCAACAGAGGCTGTGAAGGAGAGATTCCTTCTTACTTTGGATGAGAACAGCCGGGTGTAGGCTGTTTCAGCCAGGGCTCTACACAGATTCTCTGCTGTCTCCATCCTAGGATTCTGTCCTGTGTCTGAGAAAATTAGCTGATGGGAAAAGCCACAGAGGACTGAGAAGCCACTCAGGAAAGACCTCATTCCAAGGAAAAGGGAAGCCAAGAAGCACTCATTTGGATCAGGTTGCACAAACCAGGTCTGGGAGAAAGAATGCTGCCTGTGGCCTTATCACTCTTGGCTTCCATTTGAGTCACTGAGCGAAGGGACTGACCCAAAGAGCAGATAAAACTTAAAAACTGCTGTTTCTCTACTATCTCTGTGAGACATTGAGAACAGCAGAACTGTCATAGGCAGCCTCCACGGCAGTGGGTTGCCAGCAGTGGCAGTGGCAGTATGTAGTGTGTTCGCAGAGTGCCAACACCTAGTCACAAACATCAACTCTCTTGGTTTTGATCATTGACGTGACCAATGCAAATAGCAGCAGCAGCAGCAGCAGCAAATATGCCTCTGCTTGGCATTTGGTAGCTTATGTCACTTTTACTTTGGCACCATGGTAGGGAAGAAGTGGATACAAATGAAGTACCAAGGGTATTTGTGGGAATCACGTAGGGAACTCCCAGAATTCTTAGTGTGGAAAATTCAGGGGGATGAATTTCCTACAGAATGAGGTGGAGGTGAGCAGGTAAATTCTCTTATTACCTAAGATTTCTTCTGTAGGTAACAAACAAAAATGAATTTAAACCTGCTATTTTTTATTATTATTATGTTTGTTCTTTTGAAATAGCCTTGGTGTCTGGAACATTGTTGGGGCTTGGTCAGCTGGTGGGTTTATATTTCTGAGTTATCACAGTTTCTGTAGAAACAGACCTCTGAAGAGCTGACCTGTTGACTCCTCAGATCTACTGGTGAGTTTTGTGGAAAAAGTTAAAGACCATTTGAACTGACTGTTTTTCTTTTGCTACATCTCAAACAAGCTTTTGTTCCATGTGTTGACCAGTAGAAAGAGCACAAGGTTAAGAGTTAAAGACCTCAGTTTTAGACTTATTGTGCAATATGACCTTAGGGAGGTTATTTACTTTCTCTGTCTGATGGCTTTATCTTTAAAAACAGAGATAGTCATCTCTACCTTAACTGATCTTTTTGGAATTCTCGTCAAATTCTGTTCAGTAAAATAAGATTTGTTTTAAATTGCACTTAATAACAGGAAATCTATCTTTCCATGAATATATGGGATTATTTCATAGCCTTTGCTGCAGTGTCTTCCAAACTGTGTTCGTCATAATGCTAATACCCGTGAGAAATTCCTTCATTAAATCAGTCAGGCAAATGCTGGATTCGACAAAGTTAAATTTAAGTCTCATTACCGAAGGACTTCTCGGAACCTTTAAAATACACTTTCTCAGTATTCAATACGGGGATATATTATATAGAATTTCTCATCTAACCTCACTCAGGTGCTTCAGAGAACATAAATGTGAGAAAATCTGTTTAGAGTATCATTTGGATTTTTGAAATATGCTAATGGACAATTCACTTAGGCCCCTATTTGTCAAAAAAAGCACATTTATTAGTCTGAGTCATGCTTACTGATGAATATATTTGAATGATGGGAATTTTCAGTGCCTTTGGTTATAATAGTGAATTGGAATTGATTGATATTTTTAAATTGCCGTTAATTTTTCAAGAATTGACTCAAGAATTCAGGGGCATGTAAAGGAAGGGAAGTGGCTTCTATCAATTTTGGTTAAACTTGGTTTGAGGCTTAAGATAAGACAACAAACAGATAAGCCACTTCTCTCTACAGTCGTCAGTTTTGAACATTTGGATTCTACAGGCAAAGCACTTTGAGCTTCTTAGATGCTGGGTGACTCATTACCACCCATGGCTGTGTTCTTAACTCTAAATGGGGGTATAGTACATGTCTACCCTAGTTATTGAGTGGATATCCTAATCATTGCCTATAAAAACACATGTAATGGCAGTAAGTCACTGAAAGCATCCATTTATACAACATGACACGAATCCCTTAGATTTAATTCATTAGTCCAGAATATGGGTTCGTGATGTAAGTTGAGCCAATGAGAATCCCTTCTCTAAAAATTTTCAATTGAAATGTTAAGATTCTGGGCTTAATTTTCGCTTATCCCTTAATTGCTGTCACCCAGGCATAGTGAGCAGACCTGTTCACCATCAGGACTGGAATGTAGAGGAAAGTTGGTCTGTGGAGCATGGTAAGGATGAAACTGACATGTAAGGGAGGAAGAGCTGAGAGGTGGAAAGAGATTCCTACTTTCCGGTCCCTGGTTCTCTCGCCTCCTAGAGGGCCAGTGCATTTCTTTCTTTGGCACTGCAAGACATCTCTATATTCTATCACTTTCCCTCTAAAAATATAGGCATACCTTGGAGATATGGTGGGTTTGGTTCCAGACCATCACAAAAAACAAATATCTCACAATAAAACAAGAGTCACACAGATTTTTTGGTTTCCCAGTGCATATAAAAGTTATATTTACACTCTACTGTAGTATATTAAGTGTGCAAAGGCATTATATCTAAAAAATGTATACACCTTAATCAAAATATACTTTATTGCTAAAAATTGATAACCATCACCTGAGCCTTCAGTGAGTCATACCGTTTTGCTGGTGGAGAGTCTTGCCTCGATGTTGATGGCTGCTGACTGATCAGGAGTGCAGGGCGGTAGTTTAGGGCAGCTGTGGCAATTTCTTAACTAAGACAACAATGATGTTTGCTGCATTAATTGGGTTTTCTTTCACGAAGGACTTCTCTGTAGTATGTGATGCTGTTTGACAGCATTCTACCCACAGTAGAACACCTTTCAAAATGAGTCAGTCCTCTCAAACCCTGCTAGTGCTTTATCAACTAAGTTTCTGTAATATTCTAAATCCTTTGCTGTCATTTCAACAATCTTCACAGCATCTTTACCAGGGGTGGATTCCATCTCAAGAAACCACTTTCTTTGCTCATCCATAAAGAGCAAACTCCTCATCTGTCCAAGTTTTATCATGAGATTGCAACAATTCAGTCACATCTTCAGGCTCCACTTCTAATTCTAGTTCTCTTGCTGTTTCTACCACATCTGCAATTGCTTCCGCCACTGAAGTCTTGAACGCCTCAAAGTCATCCACAAGGGCTGGAAACTTCTTCCAAACTCCTGTTAATGTTGACTTTTTCCCATGAAGCACAAATGTTCTTAATGGTATCTAGAATGGTGAATCCTTTCCAGGTTTTCAATTTACTTTGCCCAGATGCCTCAGAGGAAACACTATATTTGGCAGCTATAGACTTGTGAAATGTATTTCTTAAATAATAAGAGTTGAAAGTCAAAATTACTGCTTGATTCATGGGCGGCAGAATGGACATTGAGTTAGCAGGCACAAAAACATTAATCTTGTTGTACATCTCCAACAGACTCTTGGGTGACCAGGCATATTGTCAGTGAGCAGTAATACTTTGAAAGAAATCTTTTCTTCTGAGCAGTGGTTCTCAACAGTGGACTTAAAATATTCAGTAAACCATGTTATAAACAGATGTGCTGTCATCCACGCTTTGTTATTCCATTTACAGATTATAGGGAGAGTAGATTTAACACAATTCTTAAGGGTCCTAGGATTTTTGGAACAGTGAGTGAGCATTGGTTTCAACTTAAAGTCACCAGTTGCATTAGCTCCTAATAAGAGAGTCAGCCTTTCCTTTGAAGCTTTGAAGTCAGGCATTGACTTCTCCTCTCTAGCTATGAAAGTCTTAGATGGCATCTTTTTCCCATAGAAGGGTGTTTCATCTACCTTGAAAATCCTGTTGTTTAGTGTAGTCATCTTCATTAACTATCTTAGCTAGATTTTCTAGATAACTTGCTGCAGCTTCTATATCAGCTCTGGCTGCTTCACCTTGCACTTTTATGTTATGGAGATGGCTTCTTTCCATAAACCTCATGAACCAACCTCTGCTAGCTTTAGACTTTTCTTCTGCAGTTACCCCACCTCTCTCAGCCTTCATAGAATTGAAGAGAGTTAGGGCCTTGCTCTGGATTAGGCTTTGGTTTAAGGTTGGCTGGTTTGATCTTCTATCCAGACCACTAAAATTTTCTCCATATCAGCAATAAGGCTGTTTTGCTTTCTTATCACTCATCTGCTCACTGGAATAGCACTTTTAATTTCCTTCAAGAACTTTTCCTTTGCCTTCACAACTGGGCTAACTATTTGGTGCAAAAGGCCTAGCTTTTGGCCTATCTTGACTTTTGCCATGCCTTCCTCATTAATCTTAATCATTTCTAGTTTTTAATTTAAAGTGAGAGATGTACGACTCTTCCTTTCACTTGAACACTTAGAGGCCATTGTAGGGTTATTAACTGGCCTGATTTCAATATTGTTGTGTCTCAGAAAATAGGGAGGCCTGAGGAGAATGAAAGTGATGGGGGAATGGCCAGTTGGCAGAGCAGTAAGAACACACACAACACTTATTGATTAAGTTAGCTGTCTTATATGGGTGCATTTCATGATGCCCCAAAATAATTACAATAGTAACGTAAAAGATCACTGGCCACAGATCACCATAAAAAATATAACAATAATGAAAAGTTAAAATATTTTGAGAACTACCAAAATGTTACACAGAGACATGAAGTGAACAAACGCTGTTGGAAAAATGGTGACAATAGACTTTCTTGATGCAGGGTTGCCACAAACCTTCAATTTGTAAAAAATGCAGTATCTGTGAAGTGCAATAAAGCAAAGCACAATAAAATGAAGTATGCCTGTAACTTGAGCTTGTTTCTATTTTTCCAAACAACAAGTGAATGATACTGTTCAATACAAAATGATACAAAGCGAATAATATTGTTCCAAATACTGAAAATATGGTTTGTAAAACAAAAGGGTCAAGTTAAGACAAAGTATAACATAGTGGGAAATGCATAGCCTTGGGTAATAGACACCCCTGAGTTTGAATCCTGGCTCTTCCAATTAAAGGATCCCATGGATGGTGGGCAATATTACCCTCTCTGAAACTCAGTTTCCTCATCTATAAAATAGGTGTAATACAAATACCTACTTCAGAGAGTCTGGGTGAAGCTTCCATGAGATGCATAAAAAGCTGAAAAAGCATGTAATGAGAATTCAATAAATGTTCTAGCTATTATTATTTATTCTCTCATGTAAATAACTTTAATCAGCTTTTTATCTTCATAGTTTAATATCAGATTTTTGATAATGGAGTTGTTGATTTTGTTTGTTTGTTTTATCGTGCTTTCTTTTAAGGTCTGTGACACTGAAGAGAGACGAGCATGTAGGCCCAGCTGGGGCTCTACAGGGGACTCTGGGCAGCCAAAAGGTACAGGTGACTGGGAATGTGAAAAAAGAGGCCACACGTTTGACAAAGGAATACAGAAAGAAGGGAAGAAAATCGTCCAGACCAGTCTGGACCAGACCTGAAAATCGCTGCCATGACCTTGTTACTCAGAGCACTTTCCACACACTTACACTAAGGAGTCAAATCATCCCCTTCACTCCATTCTCCTCTACAAGTAAGCTCTGTCTTCAGGATTATTTACATGACCATCCCCTCTTCGCAAGGACAAGATGTCTATGAATTACACTGGAGTCAAATTGGCCTCGTGGAAACAAGCTGCCCTTCTGCAGACAAGGGTCCCTGGAGCTTATGAAGAGGGCAGAAAAAGCCTTAGGTTCTCTTCCAAATACTCATGGTTCTGGGGGCAGGACCTGCTCAGGTTGTCTCCTCTAAGGCCCAGCCTTCCACGCTCGCTCCTGACCAGTAAGATTCAGTAATCCTCCTCTTGCCATGCTCCACCATCTGTTTGGGAAGCCAGGGAAACACTGATGACATGACTTTAAAGAATGCAATTTTATTTTTGAATTTTTTCCATCAGGAAATGGACTGTTGTCAACTTACGTCTTTGCTTTTTATTGGTCATTTTCAATGAGTTTGTCTCTGCATCCGTTTTCATATGACCTGTTGGTTCTCTGTAGCACTGGATCTTCTGTTGGTAAAGGTAATTAGGTAGATGAGATTATTACTATTTCAGCAGGGAAAATAAAAGGACTTAAGCAAACCTGTTTGAGGGTAGTGCTTAAACTGGAGAAAATTCTCTAGATTAAAACAACAGAAGGGGAGGAAATGAAAACCAATTGGGGGGCTCAGAATTGGATCAAGAGCAGAGGAGTTTGACTCAGTGTGAAGGAAGGAAGAAGTGTAGACTGATCTGTGCGGGTCCATTTCTCCCAACGATGGCAGCTGGTAAAGGCTGCAGCCTAGCTCATTCGAATATTGAATTCTGCTGTTTTTCTGAATTGGCATAAAATAATGTCTCCTGGCTACGTGATGTCACTCTTCTTTCATATAGGACATACAGAGACTTCTTTCAGAGACGCCACAGGTTACATTCTCTGGCTGGCTATTATTTCCTATCATAAGTAAAAATATGCCCCAAATCTTAGTTAAAAGGATAAACTACTTTCTGATAGCATGTTTTAATACAATCTCTCATCTTTTGTGGCTCATTTTCTAAATTTATGTGACAGTCTCAGAAGGTCTCCTTGCTATACTCACACCTTACTAGTTCTTTCATGTGTTAATTAGATCTGCTAGGATTTTTCTAAATCCCTAAAACCATTTAAAGATGCTACTGAAGACTGGTCAATAATTCAGCTCTGGGTTTTTAAAATTACTTTCTCAGCTCTGCAATTTAGAGTCAAATGAAATTCGTTAGCACCTGTAAACTGCGTAGTTGCTTTATCAGTGACATGGGATTCAGTCGGTAAACTTTGGGAGACAAACAATAAAATATTGGACTGAGGGAAATTCTCCTCTCCCCAACTTATTTTATATATTGAGTGGTAACCCCATGCTTCTCAATAAGCAAAAAACCCCCACCATATGTAAAGTGGGCTTTGGAAATGCTAATACAAGGATTGATTAATAAGTAACCTCATTAATTAAATTGATAAACTTGAGAATGGGTTCAAGAAGGTGAGGAAAAAGAAATGTGTTTTAAAGAAATTAGATGCATGCCAAAGATGGAAAATAGATTGAAAAGGCTTGAACCTGAAGAGCAACCACTGCGGGAAATTTATCTCAAACAAGAACGGCCAAGCAAGCTTAATTTCAACTTGTGGAACTTTCTCTTTTCACTTATGTAATATCATTTTCCATTATACTCTACTGGAATTGTAGAATGCAGAGCTCTTCTCCACTATCTAAACAAAGTCAAATAAATAGATTGAATAATAGTACCACAAAGTAGTGATTTGTATAATTAAAGAAAGAAAAAGCCACTGGTGAAGATCACTCCAACAGGGAAAGAATAAAGTCCTATGAAGCAGAAAACTAGAAAAGTCTTGAATTTTGTTTTGTTTTATAAGCCTAACCATAGATTATACTGTTGTACCTTTTTTTTTTTTTTGGTGAGGGAGATTGGCCCTGAGTTACCCTCTGTTGTCAATCTACCTGTTTTTGCTTGAGGAAGATTGCTGCTGAGCTAACATCTGTGCCAATCTTCCTCTATTTTATGTGGGACGATGCCATAGCATGGCTTGACGAGCAGTGCTAAGTCTGCACCTCGGATCCAAACCTGCCAACCCTGAGCCGCCCAAGTGGAGTGTGCAAACTTAGCCACTACGTCACTGGGCCACGCCATGTTGCACTTTTATAGAATGTAGTCATTCATTTGTTGCAGAGACTCATCAACTCCCAAATGGCAGACATTGTGGTAAATGCTGGAGGTATAAAATAATTAGACACATTACCTCATTTCAAAGATTTAATCATCTTAGGTGGGAGATGTACAAGTAAGCAATTTAATACAATAATCATATAGCAAGGATTGGTAATAGGAGCATAGAAAATTACAATGGAAACTCAGAGGAAGTCACTACCAGTTCAGCACAGAGGGGTCAGTATCATTTCACAGAGGAGCCAACAGTTGAGTTACAATTTGAGAGATGAGCAGGAGCTCACCAGGTGGAAGAGGGAGGGTGGCTTTTCTGGTGAAGGGAAGAGCTTAAAAGAAGGCAAACACATGAACGCGTTTAATGCGATATGGCAAATGTGTGGCTGAAGCATGGCATGTATGAGGGTATAAATCAGGATGATAAAATGGAGTTGAAAGCATAAGTTAGGGCCAGAATGTGAAAGATGCTTTTCTGCTGTCTTCCTTAAATTAAGAATTTTGGACTTCATGTCTTATGCATTAGGATCTACCGTCTAGTTTTTATTTGTACACTTCCTAGTAGCTGAGAAACATGAAAAAAAAAGTCTTAAAGGCTTACTTAACTCTTATACAACATAAAGACTGGCTTAGAGAAAGGCTAAGAAGTGATAGAAAAGGACCAGCTCACTGCAGTAACCTAGATGAGAAATAATTAGAGCTTGAACTAAGATTGTGACAGAACAGATAAAAAGATTCAAGATATATTGATGAGGTACAATTAATAACAATTGGTGACCAGAATCTGAATGCCATGGGTAAAAAACAGTCATAAATAACCCAAAGATTTCTAGCCTAAGCAACTGGATGATGTCACCCATCGCTCTGGCGTATAAGAAGGGAGCAAATTGTGAGAGAATGCAGTAAGTTCAGTTTTGAACACGCCCAACTGGCGATTCCTGTAGGGTGGTCAGATCATCTGTCTTTTAGGCAACTAGAAATATGAGACCAGGGTTTAGGAAAACTAAGAGGACTAGGAATATTGTTTTGGTGGTCACTGGAATATAGGGGAAAACTGAAGTCATGGGTGTGGATGGGATTGCCCTGCAAGAGCATGGAAAGGGGAAATTGTCCTCTGCAGCTGTGGAAAGGAAGCCAGGAAAGGAGATAGAGGAAAAGGAGTCATCGTGACAGAAGAATCAGAAAAGAGCTGAGGGAAAAATCGTTTCAAGGAGGAGGGAGCAATCAACAGTGTTAAATCAGTTAGAGAAATCATGTAAAATAAAGACAGACCATCTTTTTTGAAGCTGGTAATTACTAGTGATCTCAGTAAATTCAGTCTCATGGTCCTGATGGGGCAAAAACCAGATTATAGTAGGTTGAAGAATGAATGGAGCGTGGGGGAAAAGCAAGAATCAATGATTTGGAGATTATGGGAAAGAGAGAGAGCTGAATCAAATAAAGAGTAGATTTAAAAGGAGGGAGAGACATGTTTATTGATGCAGGAGAAAACCCAGGGGAGAGGACCATTGAAGATTCGGGAGAAAGTAGTGCTGAGGGAGCAGAGTCCCCTCTCTTTACCCACATGCTTTAAAATGATATCTCCCAGCCTAAACTGCGGCTTTGTGGGGAACCGAATAGTAGCCAATTAAAAGTGAAATTAATCGATAGCAAGATCTACCCGGGTGGGGATAGTGTATTTTGTTTTTAAAACCAAAACAAAAATAATTGCGAACTTATGAACCATTCATCGTTCTTTTTTTTCTCCTCCACAAACTATTCAAGTTAACAGGGGAAAAATAAAGTTTCTAAATAAAGTCTTCCTCCAGGATTGCATTTTGGACTTGCCAAGCCAAACGAACCAAATCTTTTGTTTCTCTAGCAATCTTGCTTCCCAAGAAAAATACACCTGCAAGTATCGGGGGCCAGGTTTTCCCCACCCTCGGCCAATTTTTTTCTCTTTTTTTGCCCCTAGAGCAAAGTTAGAGGGCACATCTACATTGTGCTGTGCTCCCCTTCAGCCAAGAAGGTTAAGCAAGTGTAAGTTAAAGCAATCAAATAACTCTTTATTTTGGAGGGGAAGTAATTGCCCCCTCATTTGCCCCTGCAGATGCTCGGGCCGTGAAGTGATGCCTTCAGTGTATTCCAGGCCTGTACAGTTTGAGGGTTCTTGACAGTTCTGGCACAGTAGCATGCAAGTTACCATGTGTTAGTGCTTGTGATAATAGCTATTGTCTGTACCATCTAATTATCTTGTCTGGCATTCCACAATCAGTCATTCTTCCAGGGCTTGACGAGAAGCAAATTCTTCATATTTTATGTGCATCGTGGAGACACTGATCCCCCAAGTGTAAAACCCAGACACTTTATGTGAAGTCCTGGCATGTAGGCAGCCTTTGTAAAATTCCAAACTATGGAAACTTTACTCACTGTATTTTATTTTGGAAGTTTGGGGTTTAAAAAAAAATAAAACTAAAAAGGGTAGAGCTCGAGATTATTCTGGTGTCTAGAAGTTCTTATACACCTAGATGTGGTTAGTTGGTGGTTAGTTTCTCTACCTATTAAAAGGAATGAAGGGGCAGCTAATAATTTTTGTTTACCGTAGCGTGGGCACCGTGAGAAGTGCATCATTTGCCTTATTTATTTCTCACAACAATCCTAAAAGATAGAAATAAGCTCTCCTTGTTATGTACACTTAGAATTGAGGCTTAGAGAGGTGAAACAGTTTGTTTCAGATAACACAACTAGTGAAGGTTAGAGCAGAGAGCTGATTCCATGTCTGTCTTATAATTCCTAATACCTTCTTCTAGTACTATTTTAAGGTATTTCCTGATGTATATATGTATCCACAAGGATCCAAAATATTGGATCTACACAGAAGTAGAGTCTAACAGCAGGAAAGAACCGTCAAAGGATCCCATTACTCGTTGTATGGAGTACAAATGCCTCAAGAATCTCCCTAGACACTCACTCCCTTCAGCTCTGTGCTAGATGCCTTCACTGGCTCTGACATAAGCCATGTACGTAGGCATGCTTGAAATGCATTCTCTTCTCTCCCTCTATCAAATCTTCCCTTCTGAACCCAGTTCTTCTTTTGCATGAAGCCAGCCGTGAGTGCACAAGTCCTTAGTGGACTTTTCCTTCTCTGCTCTGGTTCACTTAGAGTTCCAGATGCTTTAATTCACTTAAATTTATACTGCTATATATTTTTAGCCAGCTTCTTCCTGTTTGCCTTGTCTCCTTACTAACCTTTTTCTCTTTAACACTATCCAGTACTCGACATGAATTGAGGGCCTTAGCAAGGAAGAAAGTGCTCAATAACACTTTTGGATGAGTAGAAGTCCATTTGCTTGGGACAGACGAAGGGAGACAGAAAACTACGTAGGAAAAATTGTAAATTTTTGAATTGCGAAGCCAAGGCACCCACCATGAACGTGCCATTTAGTGTGACACAAACATACATTTTTGACAAGCTAGGACTCCCTTCTCTTGACTGCAGGAAACAATGGAGTCTCATCTGCTCCCTCAGCTTGTGTGGAAGCCCAACATAGGCCAAGACATCAACAGCTGTGAGCAATGCGGTAGCAGGCAGACATCCCAGAGGAGAGTTTCTGGATATCGTCCACTGGCATTCAGCACCCATTTCCAGCCTGTTTATATTCTCACATCACAGAGACCAGAAGTCTTAGAAATGCGTTTCTCCAGACACCCCGCCCACAGACTTTCGTTACTATTTAGTGGTAACAAATCTTTGAACAAGATGTGAAGGCACCTCCACCATCAAGTTTCGACACCAATAGTGGTTTCCTGAAGTCTCTTGACCTAGGGGTGCAGCAGCATTTTCCTGACCCTTTGCACCAGAGAGGCAGGAAAGTTAGTGGCCCCTCTCCCAATCTTTGCTCTTTCATCACTTCCAAGAGTTTCCTAAGCATGTTTCCCTTTATTACATCCCTTTTCAGTCTGAAATACCTAGAATGGTTCCCATTTTCTTGATTCATACAGAAAAGGACTTGAGCTAGGACCTGAATCCCAGCTCTGTTCTCAACGAGAAAGGTTAAGAAGCAGTTACTTTTCTGATAAGTCAGTTTCTTCTTTCCATCTCCATGCTGAGCCTTTTCCTCTATTAAAGTGCTGCGGACTGAATTGTGCCCCCTCAGTTCATATGTTGAAGCCCCCACCCACAATGTAATGGTATTTGGAGGGGGGCCTTTGGAAGGTAATCAGGCTTAGATAAGGTCATGAGGGTGGGGCCCTCATGAGAGGATTAGTTAGCGGCTTTATAATAAGAGGAGGAGAGAGATCTCTCTCTTCACCAGGTGAGGAGGCAGCAAGAGGACAGCTGTCTATGAGCCAGGAAGAGAGCTCTCACTAAGAACCAAATTGGCTACACCTTGATCTTGGGCTTTCGGCCTCCAGAATGGTAAGAAAATGAATATGTGTTGTTTAAGCCGCCCATTCTATGGTATTTTATTATAGCAGCCTGAGTAGATTAATATACAAGGATTTGAATTTGGAATGTGCTAAACTTGTTTCTCTGCTCTCACTCCAACCCTTCCTATTACAATGGAGCTGCTGACACCTGCACTTTATTACTCACTAGCTAGACCAGAATAGCCACCAGGAGCGGCCTGTGCTTCCACAGCACATGGATTTGAGCAATGTTCTGACATCCTTGAGTGACCCCAGAGTCTGATCCAGGCTGGTCTGCTACATCATTCACAGACGGTTTGGAGGATTGCTGAGGGCTTGCCCTGACACTGGGAATAACCAAAACCCAACCCCAGTGATTGGTACCTTACCCCTTCCTCTATTTCTTCTAGAGCTTGAGCTTAGGATGGATATCATTCCTGAAGATATCATGGAGAGCAATGACCCCTGTAAATACCCCCTTTCCTTTTGCAGGAGAAGAACATTACCAAAGCTAGGGAGGTATCTCCTGTGTCCTGGAAATGGAGTCACCTGGGACTCCCAACATTCCTAGAGAATAAGAGTTGAGATCAAAACTGAGACTTAATCAGAAGGACCAGTACCCTGAGTGAATCCCATGTTTTCAACTCAGGCTCCTCCTCCCCACCCCTTTAGACGTTCCACTTAAGCCCCAGGGAGAACACTGCATAGAGTTACTTCCTGCAGCCATCGTTAAACTTGAAGGACTGGGAGAAGGTCCTTTACCCTGATGATCCAAAATTTCTGTGCAGGAGAAAAGTAGAGTTCTTCTTTGGAAATATTGGGAAAGCTAATTGATAGAATATTGGGACAAAAATCAGGAAGGTTATACTCATCTGCAGCTCTGAAAATAGAAGTTCTGCCTCCTGATGGGGATGTTGGTGGTCATGCTTGGCACATAACTGCTATTAAAAATTGAATGAACCGGGGCCAGCCCCGTGGTCGAGTGGTTAAGTTCGCGTGCTCCGCTGCAGGCAGCCCAGTGTTTCATGGGTTCGAATCCTGGGCACGGGCATAGCACCGCTCATCAAGTCATGCTGAGGCAGCGTCCCACATGCCACAACTAGAAGGACCCACAACTAAGAATATACAACTATGTCCTGGAGGGCTTTGGGGAGAAAAAGGAAAAAATAAAATAAAATCTTAAAAAAAAAAAAATTGAATGAACCAATCAAGGAGATGAAGACAAGCTAAAGCTGAAAGGAGACCACACTGTCCTATGATCTTTCTGGGAGGAAAAACTATAGAAAACATAAACCATTAGATTAAAACTGCGCAAATTCTGTTGTGGGTGTCTATTCTCTATTTGCTTGGAAATGTCAACACAAAATAATCAATTATACACAAAATAACCATTGTATGGATAAGAGAGATGGGTGAGTTTTACTTGAGTCAATGTGAGGATTATAACCCCAAAAGGCCTTTTCCAGAAAGGAAGAAAGTGTTCCAGAGAAACATGGTTTTTAGTACAGTTTTATACTTTTTTAGAACAAAGAACATACATTAAACATGTCCAGGATACATATTCATCAAAGTTTCGAAAAGGTATTCAGTTGCAAATTAGCTGGTCGATATGACCCTGATGTTGGAAAGGAACTAATATGAGGGTATGAGTATTACCAATAGGGTGTTACCAACAGGACATAGGAAGGGAGGTATGCATTCTTAAGAGAGCGCATTCTTTACTTTAATGGTTAAAGCAGATGTACAAAGTCTGTTTGATAGGCCATACATCTCTGTGTAAGGTATGTCCTGTATGGCTGCATATACCTTTGGCCATAAATCCCTATTTTGGTAGACTGTCCTAGATCACAGATGCAGCATTAGACCTCACATTCCTTTTTAATGGAACAGCTTGTGGAAGAGGGTGAGGGTTGGGAACTAGGTAGTAATACTTAAGACATACTTTCAAAAATGCTGTTCCAGATAAAAGGCAGGAAAGGGAGACCCTATTCAAAACTCTGGATAGAAGCTCTGCCTTGCCAGTAGGGGTAGCTGCTGAGCTGCCAAAACATGGCAAACTAGTTGAGAGGTTCTTTCAGGCCTGGTGGGAACTTCAAGACCTGGACCAAATTTTCCAGTTTATTTCTGGCCACTCCCCCTAAAATATCATATCTCCCAACCATGCAAAACTACTCATCATTTCTTTACCACACCCAAATTTGCTTTTGTTCATGTTGTTCTCTCTCTGCTGTAGTGTTATCTCCTTCCCATCCTTCAAAGCCAGATCAGATATGACCTTCTCTGACCAACCATCCAAGAACCACCAAGTGGAACAAATCCTCTTCTAGATGATGTGTTCTACCTATCTATCTATCTATCTATCTATCTATCTATCTATCTATCTATCTATCTATCATCATCATCTGTCTACCTATCTATCCATCTACTTATCACTCATACTGTTTTGCCATTTTTCTTTACCTATCTGTTATCCATCTGGAATGTGAGATTTCTGAGGACAAATTCATGTGGTGTTCACTTTTTATCCAGAACCTCGTGTAGTTCATGCTTCACAGACGCTTCTCTGGACAAGGAAGAGGACACCATCAAGAAATCCTATCAGGATTGCTCAAAGAGTCCATGTTCCAAAAGATGCCGTGAAAGTTCAGGGCTGGCTGAAAGGATTTTTATGTTTAACTATCCTTCAGGGAGTAAGAAACACACTCCCCACTGGACTCCACAGGCAAGCACATTGGTTACGAGTGAGGTGGGTGCGTCCTGCATCAGTCAGTGTCCTCACTTTGAGGGATGCATTGTTCACAGGATAAGACTGGCAAGGGACATTGAACAGTTAACACTATCAGAAACACATAGAAGAGAGGTACTTCAGGTGCCCAGGACATACTCTGGACAGACAGTGCACACATGTCGGCAGCCAATGAGAATTGACATCTCAGTGGAAGAAGCCTGGGTCCATCTTCTGAGTCATCACTCCAACAACAGAGCTGATTTCGCTTGCAGGCTAATCTTAGTGCTGCTTAAGGGTTTATTCCCCACTGACTTCTTTCACCACCAGGTAGTTTTAGGAGATGAGAGAGAGAGGGAAAGGGAGATTTCAAGAATCAGAATTCTTATAAGAAGGAAGAATTTCCACATCAAAACCTAGATCTGTTTGTGCCAAGTGTGAAAAGGCATGAAATAGCTAGGCATGAGCTATTCCCCAAAGACTTGTCTTTTACTAGAAAGAACTTTGTAAATGTTAATAGGTACTAGACTAGCTGGAAGCAAATTTGCTCTGGGCCCAGGGACATAAAATAATCATCACTTTGTTTGCCTGATTCTAAATGGGCTTAGTATTGATTTGCATTATAAGAATTCCAAATTCCCACCACTCTGGGAAAGTAATCCAAACCCACTACTTTTCATTCCTGGTTGTTTCCTGCACATGGAACTTCTTTGAAATTCTGTGCCAAATGTGGAGAAGAATACACATGAGAAAAAGCCTGACCAAATATTGCATCTGCTCCCCTTGCACAGTTCCACCCCAAACCCATGAGGGTGGGTTCCTTTTCAGCTGGTTCTCAAGGGTGTGGCTGGAGTTCAGTCCATACACAAAGGAAGGAATTCAGATTAATAATAGTCCTAAGAAAGCTTGAGAGAGCAAGTGTAGTGTGTACCAGAGGGCACACCTCTACTACATGGGACTTAGGAACACACATTAATACTACATTGCATGTCATGAAAACATTGAGTTTAGAATTTTAGAGCAAAAGGGACTGAGGGTTCTCTTCCCTCTAACTTCATGGTTAAGGATCAGGACAGTGAGGGAGCAGTGCTGAGACTAGAAACCCCATCTCCTGACTTCCATGACCATACTTCTTCCTCTCTGCTGCAAACTCTGTCCAATCTGGAACATTCTAACTTTTAAATCTTTTACATGCGTAATATGAACTTAAGGCATAGAACAAGTCTGTTCATTCACTCATGAATTCAACAAATAGTAATTGTCTGTTATGTGCCAGGACTGTTCTAGCTGCTGCTTGAGATAGTTCAGTGAACAAAACAGACTAAACTATATTTGTAGGGTTTATACATTCCAGCGGGATATGTAAGGCATCTGTACTCATGCCCATCTGCCAGACCAGAAAATGAAACCTCAGAAATAAACAAAAAAAAAGTGGCTTGGGAAACAAGCTAATTAATGACAGATTTGGCACTTTGACTTAGAGTTCTTTCCCCAGAATGGATTCAAATCAATGGTTTCATCTCACAATGTATTCAGAGCCTCAGACGGTAAAAAACTTATGTTCACACAGTCCTTATTTCAGTCAGGCAGAAATCTGCCTAAGGATGGAAGCTGTTTCAGGAGGAAGAGCTGAAAGGATTTTATTTAAAGAATGTGGATTTATTACGTTGGTTTCTAAGTCTGTATACCATTTTGTGTTCTTGGTGATTGCTATGGATTGAGTTGTCTCTTCTCAAAAAAGATATGTTAAAGTCCCAGATATTTTATGTGACCTTATTTGGAAATAGAGTCTTTACAGACATAAGTCAGTTAAAATGAGACTAGTAGAGTGGACTCTAATTTAATAAGACTGTTGTCATCAAAAAAAGGAGAAATTTGGACATGGAGACAGACACAGAGCTAGAATATATGCAGACATAGAAAGAAGATGCCATCTATGAGCCAACGAATGCCTGATGCTGTCAGAAGCCAGGAGAGAGGCATGGGATGGATTCTTCCCCACAGGCTTCAAAAGGAATCAACACTGCTGACATCTTGATTTTGGACTTGTAGCCTCCAGAATGTGAGGCAATAACTTTTTATTGTTTGAGACACTCAGTTTGTGGTACTTTGTTACGGCAGCCCCAGGAAACTAAAGCAGTAATCCTAGCACATCCATTCGTTTCATGTTCTTACAAAAGGAAATCATTTTTCTTCATGAGGAAAATGTTCCCACACCTCCCTGAATTCTCCCACATTTCTCAGGTCAGGGACACAGACTTGCTGAGGTTAGAGGTGGAAGAGAAGGAAGTCTCAGACAAGCACTTTGCTGATAGAGACTGAGTGCACGCCTGCCCCACCCTCCCCCGTCAGTCACTCACACACTCACATTTCATAGCTCTGGGCAACAGTCTGTAGTGGCGGGAGACCCAGCCCTAGAGATAAAGGAGGTCTGTTCTCTGACTGTTCATTGTTAGATCAGAAATTTTCAAAAGTTTTCATCATATGACTCATGTCGTTAACAAACCCACACAATGTGAGAAGATATAAGGGAAGGAAATATTCGGATTCCATTTGTAAAAAAAAAAAAATCTCCAAATTGATGATGAATCACAGAAGGAAAATATATGAACTTTCCTTTCTAGTGCACCACCTTTGAAATTCACAGAGAAAGGGCTTTTCTTACACGCTCTCAGATAGCACCAGTCAAAACAAAGCACTTTATTTATTTATAGTTATAAATTAGTGTCAAATTTAGGGATGACTAAGTTTGACCACTAAAAGGATGAAAACTATATCAACCCGCTGGATTGAGTAACTTCTTCGTAACAGGAAATCTCTAGTACATAGTAGATGTTCCTCATAATGTTCGTTGAATTTGCGTAAACTAAAAGCTGAGGAGAAAATGGAACAGAGACCTCTTTGTTAGAAATCAGAAAAGTGTGGAGGAGTAACACAGTGGACGGGAAAGATGAGATGTACTGTGCTCACTGTGCCTATATCATGATAATTAAAGTCTACATTATAATGGGTTTCACTGCACAGTGCTGTTGACAATCGTCTCAAGACACATGACTGTTTACAGTAACCACGCTGACATGCCCCCAGGAGAGCACTTGAAAATGTCCAGTTACATGATGATATCTGGCAGAGGTCCAGTTTTAAACCTCTCAAGTGGCTGTGTTTGAACAATCACATTGCATTTCCTTTATGCATCTCAGAATTGCCACAAAATTGGCTTTAATACCAGCAGTTTCAGTCTCTTCTACCACTCCATTCACCGTAAGACTTACAGTTAACTTAAGGGTCTTAGGGTAATCATCTGTTGGCTGGTTATGGATTCGTTTATTCAGCCCTTCTTTATTGAGCGTCTGCTTCGAGCGTAGTTCTATAGGTGTTGCAAGGACACAATGAAAATTAAAGTAAGGAAATGAGTAATTTTTATTCTCAACCTACTTGGCCCTGGTGTACTCTCCTATGAAAAGGTGACCCAGTAGTCTATTCAAAAGCTTTCTATGTCTTGGTGCCATCACTGTGGGACCATCATTTCGCTTCATTTCCATCTTTTTCTTTCTCAGAAGAACATGATGGTTAAGAGCACAAACTTTGGAGCCAGAATGCCCAAGTTCAAATCTAAGCTCTGCCACTCAGGGCCTCTGTGTGGCCCTCTGGGAGAAGTCATTTTCCCTCTGGGAAAAGTCATTTAACCTCTCTGTAGTCAATTTCCTCGTGTGTTAAATAGGGGTAATAACAATACCTGTGTCATAGTGTTGTTTTAAGCATGAAATATGTTCATGTACATAAAGAGCTTAGAACAGTTTCTTGTAAATAGCGTACACTCCAGAGGCATATGCTATAGATCACTGGCTCATAAATCAGGGACAAAAGGTGGAAGAAGGAGATGGGCAATACAGAACAATATTAATAAAGAGACTCAGAAGCCTTTCCACTGTCAGTTAAAAGGAAAGGAAGATTGACAGCTGTTGACACATCCATTCTCCTATCAGAGACTTCAGAAAGGAAGGTGTTTTGTGTCAAAACACACTGTTCTTTACCAAGGAAAAGGGGGCAAAGTATTGGTATTATTTTAAGTAGCAGGTTCTTGCTGAACACGGTTCTACAGTTCAGCACTTGAGGCAGATGGGAAAAGCCACATGCTTGTGGATTTTCCCACTTTTTCCACACTCGCAGACTCACAACCACTTTTGGTGCCCGTGGTTTACCCTCTGTTTCTCTAACTCCTGTTTATGAGTCAAGCGGTTTCATGTCATCAGATTGATGGGGAAAGTGTGAACAGGGGATAAGGATGTGGAAGCAGTTTCCACACTGGGAAGGACCACAGTGTGCCAAGGTTAAAAAGGAAAAAAGAAGCCAAAGCCTTCAGGCTTTGAGAGATTGTGTTTAGTTAACTTTGAGAGTTTGAATGCGATCAAAGTAGCTATCTGAATATTTAAAAGGCATTCTTTCTTGGAACATGAATAAAGGTCTCCCTGTTGGAGGAGGTTGAGGTGATGGTGGCAGCCAAGTAGGGTGGGACTGAGGTCAGAGACAGGCAACCAGATTTTTGATATCTCTCTCCCTTTCTGCTTGGAAAGGGCATAGGTCAAAGTTCACCAGTGATGGCAGCATCCTGTCTGGTCATGACAATGCTCAGTAATGAGGTCAGCAAGGACACTGTAAGCCCTACAAAGCTGTTTGTTTCAGCTGGCATGCTTATGCAACAATTTGCTGATGAAAGCAGCTGGAGAAAAATCCTATTCCTTGTTCTTTGCTCCTGCTTAACCCCAGCAATGTCAAGTCTCTTAACTCCATGGAATCATAGTTGATCACAATTCCCAAAGCCCTCAGAGATATACCCCCACCCCTGCCTAATTTTAGAGACAAAGCAACAAAGCTTAAAGAGGTTAAGTGACTAACCACCAGCTAATGAAAGAGCTGGGACTGGAATCCAGTTTTTCTGGCTCCTAAAGAGGAAGTCTTTTACCCTTTCCACTTTCCCATCCACATTTTGCTGAATTCTGGTGGGCATCTGCTGAGGGATTCTTGGAAGAACAAAATATTTTTAGTCTCTAAATTACCCACAAAGATAGCAGCAATTCCAGGGTCAAAGACACAGTTCCTCCACGGGGATGTGGGTATGTCTTTCTCATTGACTCTATTACTTGTGTCATTACTAAAGAAAATTGACCAAACTTTCTTTGATGGGAAGATTGAAGAGCAAAGCAGTATGGAGGGAAAGAGTGGTTTACGAGAAACCTCCACTTAGAAAAAAATTTTTTAACTTCCCTGACTAAATTTTATCAACGTTTAACTAAAATAGTTAATGGATCTTTCAAAAAGTCCAATCTACCTTTTCTGGGCTTAAAAGTGACTTCCTCCTAATTTAGCTCATTTCATCTTCTTCCTAACCTAGCACTATTTCTCGTTTTGTTGAATAAGTCTAATTTTTCTTTCCGTTTTCCTTTACAGACTATGGTTTCTAGAATTCCGATCATTTTAAGTAGTTTCCATTGTAACCTCTCCAGTATATCCACATCCTTCTTAAATTGTATTGCTCCTAACCAGACATAAAATTCCATTTGAAAAGTTCCCATGAAGGAAGTGAGACAGTAAGAATATAGTAGTTATTCATGTACATTATATAACATCCAGATACAAATAAAATACATTTGGCAATTTCCTGCTTATGAAACGGGGGCATGTGGGGACTTCGGGTGAACTCAGTACTGAATCAGTTCTACAGTTTGCCCTCTCACAGCTCAAATACTATTAATTCTTTTTTTTTTTCAATCATTTACTCATTAATATCTTAATTCCAAAAATAATTTAAGGGAAGTTCATAATAGAGGCAACATTTGAAGAAGGATTCAAAATTCAACAGATGGAAGATTGAGGTAATTGTTTTTAAATCTTAGGTAATAATAGAATTAAGCATAAAATTTAGCTTTGAATTTCCTGGAAGCAAGGCATAAAGAGAAATTTTCTCTTTTAAGTAATTTTAAAGATTTCTTTGCTCCAGAAGAACAAACAAGATAAAAGTGTTCCTGCTCATAGCTCTTTGCTTGAATTTCTCAGCCTGTGATCCAGCACTTTAATAAGTCCTTCTCACAGGCTATGGGCTTCCTTTTTTTTTTAAAGATTGGCACCTGAGCTAACAACTGTGGCCAATCTTTTTTTTTTCTGCTTTATCTCCCAAAATCTGCCCCCGGTACATAGTCGTATATCTTAGTTGCAGGTCCTTCTAGTTGTGGCATATGGGACGCTGCCTCAACGTGGCCTGACTAGTGGTGCCACATCCGTGCCCAGGATCCGAACCAGTGAAACCCTGGGCCACCGCAGCAGAGCGCGAACTTAACCACTCCGCCACTGGCCGGCCCCCTATGGGCTTCTTGAAGATAGGCTCCATTCCTTATAACATAGTTTTTGCTTGATTAATGCTTCTTGAATGAATGCATGTTACTTTCTCTGATTTCCCAGAAATCTTTCATCAGGTCCTCAAATTTCCCGAAAATATCAGCTAAGTCCATTAACGTTTGTTTGCACTGCTTAGATTTCTTACTGAGTGTTAGACATTCTTGGTTCATCAAGCGGTCTTTGGCCATATTTGTGTATTTTTAAATATCATCTTGTAAAGGCATTTGTAAGGACACTTGCTTTGGGTGGTTGATGTGCAGGTTCATGTACCTCTACCCTGATCCACACCACATCTTCCTCAGTAGGCAAGGATCGGTGTGGAGTGGAACAAGGCCACTGGTCAGCTCTAGAGCTGAGGCAATGGCAATGGTCTTACTATTTGGTCATTATAAAAAATCCTGATGTTTTAATGTCTTTGTTTTTTAGGCCAAACCAATATACCCTTTATCAAAAACTTTGATATTCAAGGAGCTTATTCAAACACACTTAATAGTGCTAAGTAAAAAAACACTTAAAATCAGCATGCTCAATTTACATAATCTCTTAAAATCTCACTTTATTTTCCCTATAAGTTGACCTCAAGTCTACTAACCAGTCTGGTTTTTTGCTCCTCTAATCCTTATAGCCATAATAAGCGAAATGTCTTAAAACAGATAACTAAAAAGACAGCATGCTCAAAAGGAAAATAAATTTTTTAGTAAACTAGAAACAGAATTGAAATGCAAAACAGTAAGCCTGGTGGAAGTCACATGGTGGAGCCCTGCTGGTCTCCGTGCCCAACAGAAGGCGTGGTGAGCAAATCTTGGTTCCTCAAGGGAAACCTATACAACAGTCCTGCATGCAAGGGAGAGGACCAGAGCCAGTCTTACTGCTTGAAATCAAAACCTGGAGAGAGGTGCCCCTATATATCAAGGTAGGTTTTAAAAATAGCTGTCAATCTGTTGCTTGGACCCAGGGCTTTATAGGATGTTGTAGGTCTAGAAGACAGAAATACTAAGACGTAGCTTTATGACCAGGAACTAAGCCAAACTGCTAACTAACCTCATTAAAAATGATTTTGGATAGAAGGAAAAACTAGGGCTCCCATGTCCCAAATCCAAGATCCTCTGTAACATAATCAAAATGCCAAAATTCATGGTTTTAGGTACAGGAAAAATTTAGCTTCTTCTTTTTTGGACCCTCAGAGGAATAGTGGCCTTGGTCATCCTCAAGCTTGCCTTCTCTGAATTATTTTGACACTGCTGAGTACCTCTCCTGCTTGAAACTTTCTCTTCTCCTTTGACTGCAATGACACTGCACTTCCTGGTTCCTGGTTCCCTTCTTGATTTGTTTCACAGGCTACTTTTCATCATCATCTACCTCCTTAAATAAGTGTTTCTCAGGATTCTAGCTTCAGGAACCTTCTTTCCTTTGACTAAATTCTCTTCTCCTGGAGCTTCAGCACCTCAGTGTCAATGACTATCAAGATTCTTTGCTTTCAAAAGAATTGAAGAAGAATTAATCAAGTTATTGGCAGATGGTTATTAAAAAGTATTTTGATGATATATCACCATATGATATTTGGCATCAAACTCACAAGTTCAAAATGAGTGATGTTGCTATAAGAAAAGTCCTTCATTTGCTTTTTTATGAGAATAAGCTTTCTTAGCACTGAGAGCTATAACAATATACAAAGGAACAGAGGTGATGCTGAACACTGCTCCTTTTAACAATAAATAATCGCCAGACACCTGGACTCACTGGAAAAACAAAAAACCCTATTCATCTGAAATAGAAATATATTGCCAATAAAATTTTATTTTAATATTTAATAATTTTCCAAAATTTATAATATATTTATAGTTTGATCAATTTTGTAATAGCAATAATAACTCAATTCAAAAGAAAGCATTTTGAATTTAGAATCTTGTGTCAAAGTAAATTTTTTAAAAATTATTTTATTGAGATTATGTTGGCTTATAACATTGTGTACATTTCTGGTGTACGTTATTATATATCAGTTTCTGTATAGACTGCATCGTGTTCACCACCAATAGTCTAGTCTTTATCTGTCACCATACTATGTGCCCCTTTATTCCTTTCATCCTTCCACCACCCCCTTAACCTCTGGTAACCACTGATCTGTTCTCTTTATCCATGGTTTGTCTATCTTCCACATATAAGTGAAATCATACAGTGTTTGTCTTTCTCTGTCTGGCTTATTTCGTTTAACACAATACTCACAAGGTCCATCTATGTTGTAGCAAATGGCACAATTTTGTCTTTTTTTATGACTGAGCAGTATTCCATTGTATACGTATACCACATCTTCTTTATCCATTCATCCATTGATGGGCACTTGGGTTGCTTCCATGTCTTTGCTGTTGTGAATAATGCTATGATGAACATAAGGATGCATAAATCTCTTTGAATTGTTGATTTCATGTTCTTTGGATAAATACCCAGGAGTGGGATAGCTGGGTCATATGGTATTTCTATTTTTAATTTTTTGAGAAATCGCCATACTGTTTTCCATAGTGACTGCACAAGTTTGCATTCCTATCAGCAGTGTATGAGGGTTCTCTTTTCTCCACATGCTCTCCAATATTTGTTATTTCTTGTCTTGTTAATTATAGCCATTCTGATGGGTATAAGGTGAAATCTCCTTGTAGTTTTGATTTGCATTTCCCTAATAATGAGTGATGTTGAACATCTTTTCATGTGCCTGTATATCTTTCATAGGCATCTGTATATCTTCTTTGGAAAATGTTCCTATCTTCTGCTCACTTTTTGATGAGGTTTTTTGTTTTTTTTTTGTTGTTGAGTTGTATGAGTTCTTTATATATTTCAGAAATTAACCCTTTGTCAGATATATAATTTGAAATTATTTTCTCCCAATTGGTGAGTTGTCTTTTCATTTTGTTCATGGTTTCCTTTGCCTCGTTGAAGCTTTTTAGTCTGATGTAGTCCCATTTGTTTATTTTTCCTTTTATTTCCCTTGCCTGAGTAGACATGGTATTCAAAAACATAGTGCTAAGACTGATATCAAAGAGTGTACAGCCTATATTTTCTTCCAGGAGTTTTATGGTTTCAGGTCTTATATTCAAGTCTTTAATCCATTTTAAGTTAATTTTTTGTGTACAGCAAAAGATAATGGTCTACTTTCATTCTTTTGGCTGTCCAGTTTTCCCAACACCATTTATTGAAGAGACTTTCCTTTCCCCTTTGTATATTCTTGAATCCTTTGTCAAAGATTAGCTGCCCATAGATTTGTGGTTTTATTTCTGGACTTTCAATTCAGTTGCATTGATCCTTGTGTCTGTTTTTCTGCCACTACCTTGCTGTTTTGATTACTATGGTTTGTAACATATTTTGAAATCAGGGTTTGTGATACCTTCAGCTTTGTTCTTTTTTCTCAGGATTATTTTGGCTATTTCTGGTCTTTTCTTGTTCCATACAAATTTTAGGATTCACTGTTCTATTTCTGTGAAAAATGTCTTTGGAACTTTGATAGGGATTGCATTGACTCTGCAGATTGCTTTAGGAAGTGCGGACATTTTAATGATGTTAGTTCTTCCAATCCACAAGCATGGAATATCTTTCCATTTCTTTATATCTTCTTTAATTTCTTTCAATAATGTCTTAGAGTTTTCAGTGTATAGATCTTTCATCTCCTTGGTTAAATTTATTCCTAGATATTCTATTCTTTTAGTTGTGATTGTAAATGGGATTGTATTCTTGACTTGTCTTTCTGCTAGTTCATTGTCACTGTATAGAAATGCAGCTGATTTTTGTATGTTGATTTTGTACCCTGAAACTTTGCTGTAGTGGTTGATTATTATTACTAGTTTTCTGGGGGATTCTTTAGGGTTTTCTACATATAGAATCATGTCATTTGCAAACTGAGAGTTTTACTTCTTCCTTTCCAATTTGGATTCCTTTTATTTCCTTTTCTTGCCTAATTGCTCTGGCCAAACTTCCAGTACTATGTTGAATAACAGTGGCGAGAGTGGGCACTCTTGTCTTGTTCTTGGTCTCAGAGGGAAGGCTTTCAGTGTTTCTCTGTTAAGTATGATGTTGGCTGTGAGTTTGTCATATATGGCCTTTATTATGTTGAGGTACTCTCCATATCTGTTTTATTGAGAATTTTTATCATAAATGGATGTTGGATGTTGTCAAATGTTTTCTCTGCATCTATTGAAATGATCATCTGATTTTTATTCCTCATTTTTTTAATGTGGTGCATCACATTAATTGATTTGTGGATGTTGAACCATTCCTGCATCCCTGAAATAAATCCCAGTTGATCATGGTGTATCATCCTTTTAATGTATTGTTGTATTCAACATGCTAATATTTTGTTGAGAATTTTTGCATCTATGTTCATCAGTGATATTGGCCAGTAATTTTCCTTTTTTGTGTTGTCTTTGTCAAGTTTTGGTATCAGGGTAATGTTGGCCTTGTAGAATGAGTTAGGCAGTATCCCATCTTCTTCAGTATTTTGGAACAGTTTGAGAAGGATAGGTATTAATTCTTCTTTGAACGTTTCATGGAATTCACCAGAGGAGCCATCTGGTCTTGAGCTTTTGATTTTTGTTTTTTGGGAGGTTTTTGATTAGTGTTTCAATCTCTTGTGATTGGTCTATTCAGATTCTCTATTTCTTCTTGATTCGATTTGGGAGATTGTATGATTCTAAGGACTTATCCATTTCTTCTAGGTTGTCCAATTTGTTGGCATATATGTTCTTATAGTATTCTCTTATAATCCTTTGTATTTCTGTGGTATCCATTATAATTGAAGAACCAGCTCCTAATTTCATTGATCCTTCCTATTTTTTTTTCAGTTTCTATTTCATTTATTTCTGCTCTGACTTTTATTATTTCTATCCATCTACTGACTTTAGGCTTTGTTTGTTCTTCTTTTTCTACTTCTTTTAGATGTAGTTTAAGAGTACTTATGTGAGATTTTTCTTGTTTGTTGAGGTAGGCCTGTATTACTATAAATTTCCCTCTTAGTACCACTTTCACTGCATCCCATAATAGTCAGTATGTTCTATTTTCATTTGTCTCTAGATTTTTTTTTGATTTCTTCATTGATCCAATGGTTGTTCAGTAGTATGTTGTTTAGTCTCCATATATTTGTGACTTTCCCAGCTTTTTTCTTGTAGTTGATTTCTAGTTTCATAGCATTGTGGTTGGAAAAGATCCTTGATATGTCTTCTTCAGTTTATTGAGGCTTGCCTTGTTTCCCCACATATGATCTATCTTTGAGAACATTCTGTATGCACATGAGAACAATGTGTATTTTGCTGCTTTTGGATGTTCTATACATATCTATTAAGTCCATTTGGTCCAGTGTTTCATTTAGGGCCACTGTTTCCTTGTTGACTTTCTATCTGAATGATTTATCCATTGATGTAAGTGGGGTGTTGATGTCCCCTACTATTATTGTGTTGCTGTCAATGTCTCCCTTTAGGTCTGTTAATAGTTGCTTTATATACTTTGGTGCTCTTGTTTTAGGTTCACATATATTAATAAGTGTTATGTCCTCTTGGTGGAGTGTCTCCTTTATCATTATGTAATGCCCAATTTTGTCTCTCATTATCTTTTTTATCTTGAAGCCTGCTTTGTTTGATATAACTATGGCTGCACCCACTTTCTGTTGCTTGCCATTTGCTTGGAGCACCATGTTCTTCCCTTCACTCTGACTTTGTTTGTCTTTAGAGCGGGGATGTGTTTCCTGGAGGCAGCATATTGTTGGGTCTTGTTTTTTAATCTATTCAGTCATTCTGTGTGTTTTGATTGATGAATTCAATCCATTTACATATAGAGGGGTTATTCATATACCCTTAATGTTGCCATCTCTTGTGTTCCAGTTGTTCTGTATTTCCACTGTTTCTTTCCCCTTGCATTTCTGACTACCATTACAGTTTTGTGGTTTTCTTTGATCATTTTCTCAATTTTCTCTTTATGATTTGTGATGCTGCTCTGTTTTTTATATTGTGGTTACCATGAAGTTTGTATAAAAGATCTCATAGATGAGATAATCCATTTTCTGATATCCTCTTATCTCTATCAGCCTAAGCACATTCCATCCCATTCTGCTTTCCCTTATATGTTTTTGTTGTTACAAATTATTCTTTTTTGTGTTGTGAGTTTGTGACTAAATTGAAGTGTTTGTAGTTATTTTCAATGTTTTCTTTCCCTTTATCTTTTATGTTATAAATAAGTGTTTGCTAACCTATTCTGATAGAGAGCTGCAATTTCTGATTTTGTCTGTCTATTTGTCTCCTTACTCAAAGCTTTGTAAATCTTTGCCTTTTTATTTTAGATAGGACAGCTCCCTTCATCATTTCTTGTAAGGCAGATCTAGTGGTGATGAACTCCCTCATCTTTTGTTTATCTTGGAAAGCTTTTATTTCTCTGTCATACTTGAAGGATAATTTCACTGGGTAGAGTATTCTTGGCTGATAGTTTTTGTCTTTCAGTATTTTGAATATTTCATTCCATTCTCTCCTAGCCTGTAAAGTTTCTGCTGAGAAATCTGCTGAAAGCCTGATGGGGTTTCCTTTGTAGGTTATTTTTTTCTCTCTTGCTACCCTTAATATTTTTTCTTTGTCATTGACTTCTGGCAGTTTTAATATTATGTAGCTTGAAGAAGGTCTTTTTTGCATTGATGTAATTAGGAGTTCTATTGTCTTCACATACTTGTATGTCCAATTTCTTCCCCAGGTTCAGGAAATTCTCTCCTATTATTTCTTTGAAAAAGCTCTCTATTCTTTTCTTTCTCTTCTCTCTCTGGCATACCTAGAATCCCTATGTTACGTTTCCTAATTGAGTTGAATATTTTTTGAAGAATTACTTAATTTTAAAAAAATCTTTGTTCTTCTCCTCCTCCACTTGAAGCATTTCTAGGTTTCTATCTTTGAGGTCACTAATTCTCTGCTCCATAAGGTCTATTCAATTTTTTTAATGCTTTCTACCTTTTTTTTATCTCATTAATTGTGTTCCTCAAATCCAGAATTTCTGTGTTTTTTTTTTTTATGGTGTCAATCTCTTTGGTGAAGTATTCTTTCTGTTCACTGATTTATTCTTGAGCTCATTGAACTGTCTTTCTGAGTGCTCTTGTAACTTGAGTTGCTTTATGATAGCTATTTTGAATTCTCTGTCAGTTAGATTGTAATCTTCTATGACTTCAGGTTTGGTTTCTGGAGAGTAGTCATGTTCCTTCTGCTCTGCAGTGTTACTGTAGTTCTTCATGGTGTTTGATGAATTGATTTGCTGCCAGTCATTTGTGGTAGTAATCACCTTTTCTTATTTGGGTACAGCTTTGGATACTTTGGTTCTGGTCACCTGGGTCTTGTGTTCCTCCACTGGCTCTCTGTGGGCTCAGATGCTGCTATCCTGTGCACCACCTGCACTGCTGTTTCTGAGTTGTCTTGGGGTACTGTTTCCACCCCTGCCAGGTGTGCTAAGTTCACTGTTACTGGCAGAGGTCTGGGGACCTGGAGATTTATATACAGCCCCCACTGCTGGTGGAGCTAATTTAGGGTTTGCCATCAGTGGGGGCTGGGTCATCTGTTCTGCTGTGGTTCCTGTTGATTCTGGTTTCAGATTCCCCCTGCCACTATTGTGGAGGAGGACAGGCACTGTTTTTCTTGTCCCTCCTCCACTCATAGTTGTGCCAGCTGGCCATTATGTATTTGTAACAGGGAGGCCACCATGGCATAGTGGGATCTCCTGTGGGCCAGGCTACTGCCATTCCATAAGCATTCCTGCATGGGCCAGGCTGCCCCAACTTCTGCTCACAGTTGCTCTGGCCACTGTGTGAAGATCCACATCCTGGAGTGCTGCTGCCAGGGAGAGGGAGGAGGCTGCTCTCCTAGTTCCACTGCATCCTGGGGGTCCAGTCCACCCTCCTTCAGATGTATAGCTGCAAGGATCTCTCTGGCATCCTGTTGTGCTGTGTAGGGAATGTTCTGTTGGTTAATGGATATCTGTTTAGTTGTAACTTAGAGGGGAGAGACAAAGGGAACAAATCACTCTGCCAAGATGCAGATATCACTCACAGCCCCAAAGTAAATTTTTAAAAGTAGGTTTATTTACATTTTTTTTGGTTGCAGAGAAATATGACAGGGCAAGCAATAAAATAGTTTCAAGTCTAAAAACATAACATTAGAAATAAATATTGCAAGGAAAATGGAATCGAAATATAAGTTCAAGGAGAAAAATTTTCTAGTACTAACAAGCAGCTCATTCATTTAAAAAAGAAAAAACTTAATGGATGATGTTTATCAGTTTGCTATGCTGTTTAGATTCCATTTGATTAATTTAAAAGAGATATAAAACATTAGTGCTATAAATTATCATAAATTACATCCTTTGCAACTGTTTAAACTTATGTTGAAATTTTTTAGATATCGACTTGAAAATGTCTCAGAGGGTGCATGGTTTTTCCAGATATTTTTAGGGAGCACATGGGAAAAACCGTTTGAGAACCACTGCTTACTTCACAGACCCAATTCACTAATGGTGTTCCTAGTCTTTCAATATATTCTTATTAGTTCTAAATCTATATTTTAAAAGGTTGTTAAATTAAAATTTTAAGTTCTTTTCGATATAGATTTAAACTGTTCTCTTTAAGCCAAGAGAAATATACACATCACATATTTCCTGCAATTAATTCTAGCTTTCCATGCTTTATTCTCTTTTTATGTGAATACTCATATTTAAAACTGCAAGGCTGCAAATCCATAGAAAAGAGGTATTTCCATCAAAGCACACATACCCTTTTAAGCTCCGTCTATATGATGGTTCATAGCGAGTCTATGCTTGTCCATCAACTACGATATCCTAGCTTCTGGTCTCTGCAGCCTCAACTAGTTCTTCAAGGATCAGTGCAAATGTCGTTCCTCCATGAAGCCTTTTCCTGCAATCTCAGGCACACTTGATCACTTCCTCTAACGTGCTTCCGTAGTACATGAAACCCTCATCCATCATGCTCAAGTCTAGAGCAGTGAAGATACAGTTGATCAAAATCACTTCAGGTGTGAGTTCAAAGTCAATTGGAACCCTAAACTGGAAGAAAGAGCCTGAGAGGCAAAGACCACAGTCCTCGATGCAACATGAAGAAGAGTAGCTGTTGAAGTTGGTTCAGCTTAGCAGGCCCTGGAATGGTCACATCAGACAAGTTTTCCCATTGTGATCACATCTAGAGAGGAGTTCAAGCTAAGAGAGAAGAGTAATACAGTAGAAGGAATAAGAACCAAACAAAGTAAAGGGTCAATCATTTTCCATCCAAGGAAATCCCACAGACACTGGAGCAGCCATTAGCATACTTCATCTTGTAAAGCTGTGTTTGTTTACACAGAGCTGGCAGCTTTGAACCCTTGCTGAAACCTGGTTTAGAAATGCAAACCCATAGAGAAACTTTCCATCTTGTTACACATCCCATCATAAGACTGACATCTTCTGTTTGCCATGGACTGGTGGGTGGCTTTAATTTGATTTTCCCTCCAGTCCCCAAGTCTCAACCTTTGCCAAATCAAGAAGCAGGCAGGGAGAGGACAAAGGTGGAAAAATACATATGCATTTGCATTCACCAAGTGATCTCAGAAGTAATTAATACTGGTTCAGGTTGTCCATGTCTTACAAATCGGTTTCATTCTGCAAATTGTTTACACACCACTTTTAGTGTGTCTCTAATAAATTAAAATCTGCTGAAATGGTAAAATATACTGAAGATACAGTGAATGGTCTACAGGCTACACAGAGGGGCCATTATTCTAAGAGGAAGTAGGAAAAGCAATCATAAAATTTTGAAAAATTATGCAATAACTTTGTAGTTATTGCCCATCTGTATTCATTACAATGATCTACTTCATAGACGTATAAATAGAATGGGAAAGTAACAGATCTGCAGTGTACTCTAGATGTGGCTCACAACTTCAGTCGATGAAATTCAATTAGTCTTTAATAAAGAAAACTCCAAAAATGTCAAGCATTTGTCTGTGCATTTCTTTATGCTGTCCTGAAATCACTCTCAACTTCCTTCCAGTTCTTCCCCTTTTCTCTTCTCAGAAAATCTGTTTTGTGGATAAACGAGAAGGTATATTTGATTGGGTTTATTGGGGGATGTAGATGCATTGGTGGCATCATTCTTAATGGGTGTTGAGCTCTCTATATTACATCTTTCATAAGCACTTAGTTGAGTTCTAGCAGGCCAACATCATGCTGAATGTTCTCTAAAGAAAAGGACCACACAGATAAGACCGTAAAATTGCCAGGGACTCAGAACAGGTTTTATGACAGGCATGCTGATCAAAAGGCTTAACCAAGATGGTTTTAAATCATGTCTGGGCTTTGGAGAGTTCTCAGGTTCAAAGAAATGGTTCTGTGTTTTGTTTATTTTTGGCAAAACTCTGTTTTCTTCAATAACCTCAGAAAAACAAAGCCAACAGAGTGAGGCCGTACTCAATTTTGTTTCTATATTCAAGCAAAATATACCACCTTAAGGAGGTCTTTTCCTTTCAATCAGATATGTATATTTTAGAGAATATTTTGAATTAGATACGCTCATTTGAACATTCACCCCTTTAAAAATAAACCACTTTAAATTGTGCCATGAATTACACAAATTAACTGCTGTGAAAAAAACAGTTCTAGCTGTGTCTTTTGTTGTTTTTTAAAACTCAATGTCAAAATATTTAGCATTGCTGTATCTTTTTTTTTTTAATTCAAAATACAAAATTACTAGGTATAGTGTGAAGCAAAATTGTGGCCTAGAGCAAAATGGGAAATTGACCACCTTTGCAACCCAGAAGTCAACATGTGACGGAAGACATTAGACTAACTGAGGCTCATTCAATACACAACTCCTTCCTTGTTTCCTCCTCACTCCCCCTCCTCCTCCTGTTTCCTTCTCTTTCTCTTCCTTTTCCTCTTACTCTCCATTCTCTCCTCCCCTTTCTCTCTTTCCTTTCCCCCTTTTTTGTAGGTCAGCAAACACATGCAAACTTTGGAACTCTGCCTAATTGCCTGGTAGAGTGGGTGTGATATGACTTTCCTATAGAAAGATAGTTTCCGTTTGTTTCCTTGCAGAAGTACGAATCTCCCAGAACAATATCCCATTGTGCACGTCTAAGATTTTGTCAAATACTTAAAAAAGGTGAGAAGAAAAGGAGGAACAAATCTCTATCTGCTTTTCAAATACCTCTTTTTATTTTTTTGCAGAAAAGCAAAAAATGAATATGCATAAATAATAAAAATATGTGAAGCAGTTGGAGTTGCAAGAACATTGTGTAGTACATCACTTAATCACATAAACCACAAGCAGAAGGAAAAATCCTAACCCAAATATGCTATTTAATAATCACTGAGGGTCAGAAAGAAGCCACAAGCATCCTAAAATCTGTGTCCTTAGCTTACCTCAGATTTGGAAGGGGGCGGGGAGATCATGGGAGAGGAAGCATGGTATGTATTTCTAATTGCTGTTTAAAGGTCTCTGCACAGCATTCAGCTATGAGGCCAATTAAGAAAGGAGTTGGAGTCTGGATCCCTTTCCCGGTTTGATAGATTCGGAGTAGGCCCTTTTATGGTTGTTTTTTTGATTAGCTGTGTTTTGCTTTCCTCCACCCAAAACTCAGAGTTCATCTTGGAAAAAGGTAAGTCTTGAGGGAAATTTTGAATGAAGGGCAAAAGAGGGAAATGTCAAAAAATGTGTTTGCAGATATCTTGGAGATTATGTGGTAGACTGGGAATGGGGTGGGGGTGAAAGGGAGGCTGGTATGAGGTGAAGAGGCTTCAGGGAAGCTGGTCAAAAGCCAGGACACAGAGTTCATCCAGCCCCAAGTAAGCCTTCTAAAAAGAATCAGGGATAGCATCCCAAAACAAGAAAGCCCAGCAGGGTGTTTGAAAGTTATAGATACTGGGGGAGGAGGCAAACCCTGGCAGATGAATCCAGAAGCTGGCAGGGCTTGGAATGTGCTTAAGTATGTGAAGTTTGGAGCGCCAATGAGACATACGCACAGACGTTTATGGCCTTCTTGCTAGAGTATATGTTTAATGTACTCAAGCCAAAATTTGTAAGTCTCTAATATTTATCATGTAAAAGTCTACTTGAGGAAAACGTGATAACATTCTGTATATTCATTCACCAAAATGTTTGACTCTGTTAAGGTCGTTTTAACTAGTGTGGGTCCGTAGTGGGCCCTGTCCTACTCCTTTAAGGATCCCACAGAGTAATTCCGATGACCTCATTCAAACTAATAAGCATCACTTTCTCCCTGTCTTAAATCCACATCCCTTTGGCTCTTAAGTATCATGGAATGGGAATGTGACATTTTAAAAAGTGTTGTGCTGACAGCCAGACAAACTGAGGCTCCATCTAATTAAGAAGGAAAGCTTGTGCTATAGCTGTAAAATGTTCTCTCTAGTGTGCTCCACGATATACTTAACCCAGCCAGGTTGGGATCATGGAATAATTCAATGCATTTAGTATCAGAAAAATTCAGATTGCATTGTAAATATCATTTCTTCTTTAAATGTCTGTCCATGAAATTCTTGAGGGCAAAGGCATTGTCTTACTCATCTTTGAGAAGTTGATTGTACTGACTGAGTAAAGGACAGCATCTAGCTTAGTGCCTTAGAATATAATAGATTTTCGTTAATTGCTTATTGGATGGATGGAAATTATTTGGCTCCTGAAACTAAGTGTCAGGAAACCAAAGTACATCAGTAGAAAACTTCAGAGTAGAAATGTTTGATTAGGCTCGAGTAATTTTTTTAATGGGGGACCCCAATCTCTGCCTCTGAATTTCTAGTGTTCTTTGGTGCAAAGCTCTTATTATTATTTGAGTACTCAGTTAACATCCACATAAAATCAAGTAAAGATTTATGGTTCTCTTTTACATACAAGTCTTCCCAAACAGATCTCGAGGCTTTTTTCCTGACAGCCTTGAGAATGAGCCGAATCAAAAGCAAGAGTGTGATATTGTAATGGAATATTATACATCATATTAATTTATTTACCTTTATATTGCAAATTTTTCTCTATTGCCATTTTTTTGTGATAAAGGTATTTTCAATTCTATGTAGTCAAATTTATTGCTGCTCATTGTGTAGTTTATGGCATTAGTGCTCTATTTAGAAAGGTTTAAATGCCATGAACTTATATACATATTAACCTATGATTATTCTATTATTTTTATTACTTCACATTTCACAATTGATTTGGAACTGAATTTGATGAGTAGTGTATGGGAAAATATAACTTTATATATGTTTTTCCCAGTAACCAATTGTTCTAAAACTGCATATTAAAGAATTCAATCTTTATCATTTACTGAACTCCTATCTATATTGAATCTGCTTCTGGACTTTCTATTGCCTTATAATGAGTTTCTATAAGAGTGAGAGCATTGTCTTATAAGTTTTTTGTACTTCTTGGAGATGCAACAATGCTTTGTACTTAATAATCATTGAATCTATGGATATATTCTCCATTTCATTTACTCAGTCTATCAGATTTGCTAATTCTACTGCATAAATATCCCTGGAATCATTCTTCTTCCATTTTTCAGCCGCATTGTCTGCCCTTGCTCAGGGCCTAATAATTACAGCCTTTTTCCAATGCATGTTACACACAACTGGAATAAGGTTCTAAAATGCAAATGTGATCAAGTAACTTCCCTAATTAAAATTTGTAAACCATTTCATTTCATGTTCCATTCCTTCAAGGGCCACCAAGGCCCTGAGGCCCTGAGCTTGACCAAATGAAATTATTTGTAGTTTCCAAACATGTCTTGCTGGTTTTTGTTTTCTTAAATCCTTGCCTTTATAAAAGTTGTACAGCTGTGATAGATGTATGGACAAAGTGGATTAGGATGAAAGGAGGGACTTCTTGGGAATAGAAAGATTAAGTGAATTTTGGCCACGATGAACAGAGGCACAGAAGTGTGGAACAGACTCATGGTGTCCCAGAACCACAAGTCATTGAGAATGACTAGGGTGCCGGTGAAGATGAAGACGTAAATGAGGTCCAGATCATAAATTCTCTTACGTGTCATCCTGCAGGTTTGAGGTTTTCTTATAAGAATGTGCAGTCAAATTTAAATGGGGAAGTAGCTTGATTATAATTGTTTTGGAAAAGGTACATTTGATAGTAGCCTGCAGGATGGATTGAGAGAGAATGAGTCTAAAAGCCAGAAGCCAGATTAATAATAGATTCTTCAATAATACAGGGCTTGAGCCCAGGCAATAGTATTGAGAATCAGAGGAAAGGACACATATGATGTTAATAAGAAAATCCTAGAGCCAGCCCTGATGGCCTAGTGGTTAAAGTTCAGCATACCCTGCTTCAGCGGCCCAGGTTCGGTTCTCAGGCATGGAACCACTCCACTCAACTGTCAGTAACCATGCTGTGGCAGCGGCTCACATAGAACTAGAAGGACTTATAACTAGAGTACACAGCTATGTACTGGGGCTTTGGGGAGGGGAAAAAAAAAGAAAATCCTATAAGACTTTGTGACTGACCAGTCATGAAGGTGAATAAAAAGAACAGGTAGTAAGTAATCTCCTCACCCCCCAAGTCTTCCACCTACCACTATTTCTGGCCTAAGTGGGTAGATGGTGATATTCTTTACTAAGATAAGAAACGCAGGAAGAAGATCTGTTTAGGAGATTGTGGGATGGGGGTGTGCAAAAAGAGAGATGATATAATTAATATTGGACACGTGGAGAGTTTTCAGAAGGAGAGAATTGTCAAGAGTGTTAAATGCTGCAGACGGCAAGTCAGATGCAATCTGAAAAGTCCCCATTTGAACTTAAAACAGTTGATAGGTTTGGATGTTCTTCCTGCAAGCTGGAAAGTAAGAAAGCAGAGACTGTCAGTACAGACTTTTCTGGAAATAAGCTTAGCTGTGAAGGAAAGTAGATGGGTAGATCAGTGGTGATAGGTGGCCGCTGTCCTACATCTTTTATTTTGTCATGGGATTCATGGGAGTTGATATTATTTCCCAAGCTGGAGTGTAACCTCTTTGAGGCCAGATCCTGTGTCGTGGTTTCCTGGATGACCACTTGCTTCTCAAAGCCCTAAAATTTTACAAGTTTCTAATCCTCCACAGTGTCTATAATTATCCTGGTACTCAGGCAGTAGCCTTCAATTATATAGTTGTTGAACTGAATACTGTGGATGGATGACTCACAACACTGAACTGGATTATTCAAAATGTCAGTGCCTCAATTTCCTCCTCATCAACAGCAATTACTATTGGAGTTCTTTTAATAGTAAATTGAACATGGAAACATTGTCCTAGCTGTCAAGAAATGTTCACATTCGTCTACTTAATGAAAAGGCCAGTCTTCCTTCCTTCCTAGAAACATGATGAGGAGTAGCGAATATATGAGGGCTAGCACACGCATAGGGCATGAGGACACAGCCAATGCATAAAATCCCCCTTCATATATTATGCTCTCTGAGTAGGTATAACCACGAGTCAGCTAACCACACGAGATGCTTTTAGGTCTGGCAAGTGGGATGGAAAGCTCCCTGCACTGGTCTCCTCTGTGAGTGCCTGCACGCTTTCTGGTTTCAGGCTGGAAACGTCCTGTGGTGTGTCTGGCCTGGCCAAACCCAGGAAGTACTGAACTTATTAAAATTTAAAAACAAACCAAAGATGTTTGGAATCTCCCAAAACACTCATGTTGTGTCTGACGGTGAAGGCTTGGATTCATTTCTGATTTGACATGAGCACCATACATCAGGACAACACAAACAGTGCAGGGTGATTTTATGAAAGAGCTACACCCTTCGATCTTATGACAGTCTCGCCAAGCAGCCCTTGTCCAGGGCCTAGAGGAATTTTGTGAAGCCTGCCCTCTTCTTTCAATTCTTTTTGTTAGGTTGCCATAGGAATTTGTGTTTGTGAACAAATTTTTAGGCAGTGTGACATGAACGTCCTGAAGCAGAGCTGGGGGTACCTTGCCTCAGGCTCCACCAACCTGTGGAGGCTGGTTTGATTGTGGCCCTGTATTTGGGTGAATCTGGCCTATGGTGGGCCGTGGGCCCCCAACCTAACATATTACTTAGGAAGAGCCAGACCACCCCTGGATAGTCCATAAGCATCTGTGAATGGGTAATCAGGAGTTGGCTAAATCAAGCTGATGACCAAAAATGAACCTCATGGTCAGGAATGAAGCTTCCGGAACAACACACAAGGGTGTGTTTGCCTCCAAATTATGTTTAGATCATCGAAAAGAATTATAGAATTATCCAGAGCTGGAAGTAACCAGAGCAACTATGTAGCTCCACCCCTCCATTTTTTTGCAAGAGGGAAGTGAGGCACAAAGGTTTTTACATGAGTTATCCAAAGTCAACAGCAGTTAATGATGCAACCAGAACTAAGAACCCTGAGCTGACCTCCTCTCTCCTTTTCAGTGCTAAAACACAGTCTCACACACACACACAAATTCCACACAAGTTATTTTAAAATAACTTGTTGTTCATTAGAGATTTAAAGAAATCAGTTCTGTGGTGTATAAAAGGACATTTAGTGCATGGATGGCCTCTTTAAGTTAATCCTGACATATCCAATTGTATATAGAGTTTGGAAGTTATGACAGGTAGATAAATTAACTTGCATAAGATTATAGAGACATTTTAAGGAGGAAAAGGACTGAGACTCTTGTCTTTGAAATTCAAAGTAATTAAAATATATTGGGTCACCTGTGGTGGTCCTGAATAAGGTCAAGCAGAAAGGGAGATAAAATTTCTGAGAGAGGATTCAACTGAGACGAAATCTACCATGATGGTATATCAGTCGACAAGTCTGGCATCTAAGAACTAGGAAGTAAACAGTTGCACAAACCAACATCCCTGACCCAGCCATTCTAGAATCAACTCGTGCTGGGGAAGTGGCTGTGCTGATGAATCCGTAGAACCCAGGACCATTTTGATTGAGAATACCATTAGCTCAGTATACCACAGAGAAAAAGAGATGCGTTCTGAACACTGTAAGGAGCTGCTACCTTCTGAGCAGAGATCTATTTCAGCAGCAGTGACCTGAGCACAAGACTGTAATCAAGCCACCTTTCTGAAGGCAGCCAAGGTTAGAGCAGGCACCACATGAAGCTGTGGCCTTAGCTTTCACAGCTGTAGCAAGTAGGCGTCAGGAACTTTCTGAGCTTGTGGTTGCAGACCCAGGACTGCTGGGATTTTATAAGGAGGCAACAGCAAGCTTTGACTTTACCAACAGTGCCAGCAACAAGTTGGGAGGAGGCATCTCTTTAGACTATGAGTTTTAGTGGTGCCCCTGGTCTCTGGCTTTAGTGACAGCAATTATGATAGAGCAGGACATATGGATCATCTAGTCTGGGCAGTGAATGTGGATTCCTCCAGCTTCAAAGGAGACCATCTTCCTTCCAGCTCATTTGATTAGGGGTCAGCAATTAGAATTGGCGCTTTGGACATGAGTAAGCACTCAAAGAGATTCTTGGGTGTGTCAAGAGAAAGTGGGTGAAAGAGAAGACTGGGGAGTCTTCTTGGGACATCACAGCCCAGTGACATTGTATGTACCCTAGACTATTAAAACAGGTTGTGCGAGTTTAAACATTTTACTTAAGGACATGACATTTAAATTCAACAGATTCCTATTTCTTCTAATTTAAAACCTGAATAGTATATCTGAGCTCTTTCAGAAGTATGGTGACTCTGTGCCTCTTCAAGAAGTTTCTTCCTTTCTTATAAATGGTTTCACTACATTTCACCATACAACAGGATTCCAATCCTAAAAAGGCTTTCTTCTTTCTGTATTTGGCGCTGTCTCTATTAGTAAAGGGAATTCTTCTTTAAACCAATTTAAACATTCAGTACACCTCCTAGCTCGCTGAATTCACAGATGGAGCATAATGGGAAAAGGAGACTCTCCAAAGAAAGGACTATGGTAGATGTCCAACAAACTCACCTTGAGATGAAGGAGAACTTTTGCTTACAGCTATTTTTTCCCTGATAGGTGATATAATAGTTTCTCTTCATTAGAATTGGTTTTCATATAAGTTTTTCAAGCCTTAGTGAAGGGAAAGTGTATATTTTCCTGTCTGTGACATCCTTCATAGTCCTAGGTATCCACATCAGATGTCATCTCCTCTGTAAAAACTTCTACAAAAACTTCACTTCCCCGTCAAAGTTATCTGTTTCTCCCACTTTTCCCCCATTTTTCTTCATTCTTACCATTAGATACAGTGACAGTGTGTATGCATCTCTTTCCCTCCTACACAGTGTCTGGAAGAAGAGGACCATACCTTATTCATCCTTATAATCCCAGTATCTCTCATATAGTAGGCATCTTAAAAAAATCTTGTTGGATTTAATTGAACCTATATAATATTTCAAAAATATAGAATTAGTTTTAAATTTCGAGGATCACCCAGTTGGCTGGGAGTCTCTGCTTTGGAAAGCCAGTAAATTATTTAGGATGTAAAGATTTTAGGAATGTGGAACCAGATGTATCAACTCAATGGTTCATTCCCTGTGGTATTGGGAAAATCACCATTGTCCCATTGAGCCTGTTTCCCACATAAAAAATGAGGATAGTATTTACCCTACCTGCCACATAGGGTACCTGTGAGGATTAGAAACATTCTAATATATATGAAGGTATTTTGGAAATAGTAATATGCCATTTACAATTATTAGAATTATTTTAATTTCTCCCATATATTTTTATAATCCAGCATGTGACCACTTAATTATTTCAGTCTTTAAAATACACAAAGGCTAAAGACAGAAAGAGAAATGTAAATTTATATTATGTATTTTTACCCATTTGATGCTGATATTTTATCTTCTATGTAAAAGTGTTTAATTTAAAATAATAATAATATCAAAAATTTTTAATAAGATGGGCTGCAATCTATTGGCATTATTTCACAGCTTTAGTCATTGCTCAGCTGTTGTCTAAAAGTTGCCACATGGGAATTTTTTTCAACGGGAAATGTTACAGAATTATAAAATTAGTAACTTCAGGATGTCATCCGAATCCAGCTTTCTTCTGTTAGGGCTGCAAGACCATGATATGGTGGCCTGCTCTTCTGTAAAAAATCTCCAAAGAAAGGACTTCTATGATCTTACTCAAAGAGTCTAGTATTTTCTCCAGCTCTCAGGGTTGGAAAGTTCCTTACTTGTAGCCCAAATCTCCTGATATGAGGACCATTTCTTCTTGTTCTAACCTCAGTTGAGATGCCAGGGAGCTGCTTACTATTTTGTCTTAAAAAGTTGTCTTTTGCATACCAGAAGAGTGTTAAGCAATTGATTCAAACTCAAACTTTATAATACAAAACACAAAAGAAATAATTTGATCCTTTTAAATTAACCCTTTAAAAAGCCTCATTTTGTTTATTTTTTAATGAATTCTTTCTATTTCTTCTGGAACTGTTAGAAAGTGTGGATTTTGAAATGGGATATAATACCATTAAAATCATTCTACTATGTTTCAGTAAAGTGAACATAACAATGGAGGCGGAAACTGGCCATCCAGGCTCAGCTCTGCTCCAAACTTACTGTTTTCTCCCAGACAAACTATTTTACCTCTTCAGACCTCAATTTTTCTAAATGTGAAAGATGCTGATTGTACTGGATTCCTCCCATTGCTATCGTTCAATAATGGCCTAAGAATAGATAGGTGGACATTTTTTAAAAATTCCAAGATGACATCCTTCCCTGGAACATTTCTAGATTAATTCCTTCCTCTGTAAATAAATGAATAGATGAAGGAATAAGTAAATAGGAGATGATAGATGACAGATGCATAGTTAAGTAGATAGATAGGTAGGTAGACAAGTAGATAAATGGATGGATAGATAGATATATAGGTAAGTAGGTAGATAGATAGGTAAACAGAGAAGTTATTTCAAGAGTTTCTGAGACACAAATAAAAGAGAAGAGGAAAATATCCCTGGCAATTATAAATAGTTTAGTGACTATATAAGCATTATTTTCTACAATAACTGAAATAGTATATTTTTAGAATATTCGTCCTCTGCTTCAGGAATTTTGTAGTTAGCAAACTTTGGTTGTTATGCAAATAATAGCTTTCAAAAAAAGGGATGGTTTTAGTGATTTGGACATAAGATGAATGGAATTCATCTAGAACATGTTCTAGAAGACCTGGGTAAGTCTCAGATACAATTCCTTGGGTCATGTCCCTATTGCCTTTAGAATAAAGTTCAAAACCTTCAATGTGGTGCACAAGACTATGTTTTGATTCCTCACTCCTTTCCATCATCAATTTTCTAAACTGGTAGTTCTTGTAATACTCCACCTGATTTCATGGCTCTGAGCCTTTTCTCCCACTGTTCCCTTAGATTTGAATGCCCTCCTTCCAACCCCTTTGATATCTTGCTACACTCCTTCCTAGTCTGATAGGACTGAGATCCAGCAACATTACATTGGCTCATCCTTCACTCATTCAACAAATGTATTTCAAGCATCTATTATTCCCACTCAAGAATGCAAAGGTGAATTAGATAAGTCCTCTGCCCTTGAGCATTTTACATTATTGGAGAAAAACCAAGACATGTAAATCAGTACATTCAATAAAGTGTTAACAGGGACTGAAATGCAGTTTGGATAAAATGTGGCTGAAAGGAGGGAGTGATTAAGGCTGTCTCGACGATTTGAAAGAGAAAAGATGAAAAAAAGGGGTGTTGTAACCAAAAACGAATGCATTTACCAAACGAACTTTGGGGAAATTAGGAGGAGAGAATTTCAGACAGAAAAGACCTTAGGAGTATTAAGGGAGATATAAGGAAGTATTACCTTTAGGTCTTAGTTATTGGATGATGTGAGAAGTTATGTGAAACTTAGTCCTATGGCTTAGGTGCTTGGATGGATGGTCACACCATTCATTGAATTAGGTAACACAGAACAAGTTTAGTATGAGGAGAAGTAGATACTTTTAGTTTGGGACACGTTAGGGTGACTTAGCATGTTAAGATGAAGATTCCAGCTATCAATACTATCTAGAGCTCAGAAGAGAGATTTCTTCTAGAAATAAAGTATTGAGAGTTATCAACATATACGTATAATTTTACACCATGGTAGTAGATGATACTAAGTAGGGAAAGCTTATAGAATGAGAATAGAAAACAGTCTAGTCAGAGTCCTGGAGAACACCATTATTTAAGAAGCAGATAGAGAAAGAGAAGCCATCAAAAAACACTTAAAAGAAATGGATAGAAATAGGAGGATGAGGTGGAAGAGTATCTCATAAGTCAAGGGAGGAAAACCATTCAAGAAACTCAGTATTAATAAAATCATGAATGAAAGAAGGGACATTACTACTGACCTTACCGAAATATGGAATATAATGAACAATTCTATGCCAAAAAATTAGATAGCCTAGATAAAATGGACAAAGTTGTAGAAAGACATAAACTACTAAAAATGACTCAACAAGAAATAGAAAATTTGAATAGGCCTATAACAAGTAAACAGATTGGGTTAGTTATCACAAAACTTCCCACAAAGAAAAGCCTGGGAACAGAGGCCTTCACTGGTGAATTCTAGCAAATGCTTTGGAAAGAATTAACATCAATTCTTCACAAACTCTTCCAAAAAGAAAAGAGAGGGTAACACTTCTTAAGTTACTCTATTAAGTTAGTATTACTCTGATACCAAAAGCAGACAAAGACATCACATGAAAAGAAAACAATAGGCCAATATCCTTTATGAATATAGATGCAAAAATCCTCAACAAAATATAAGCAAATTGAATCCAGCAGCATATAAAAAGAATTATACACCATGATCAAGTGAGCTTCACCCCAGGAATGCAAAGTTCATTCAACATATGAAATCAGTCAGTATTAAGATAAAGGTCAAACACCATATGATCATCTCAATAGGTATAGAAAAAGAATTTGACAAAATCCAATACCTTTTCGTGAATAAAATACACAGCAAACCAGGAGTAGAAAGGAACTTCCTCAACCTGACAAAGGTCATCTATCAAAATCCCACAGCTAATATCATACTTTATAGTGGAAACTGAAAGCTTTCCCCCTAAGATTAGAAACAAGACAAGGATATCTGTTCTTATCACTTCTTTTCAACAGTTTACTGAAGGTTCTAACCAAGACAAGTAAGCAATAAAAAGAACAAAAGACATCAAATTTGAAAGGAAGGAGTAAAACTATCTCTATTTAGGGTGACATGCTAGTATGTATTGTATCTATATATATGTGTCCTAAAAAAGCCACAGAAAAACTCTTAGATCTAATAAGTCCAGCGTGTTTGTAGAATACAAGACCAACACACAAAAAAATAATTTGTATTTCTATACACTAGCAACAAACAACCTGAAATGAAATTAAGAAAACAATTCCATTCATATTAACATCAAAAATAATATAATACTTAGGAATAAATTTAACAAGAAGTACAATACTTGTACACTGAAAACTAGAAAATGTTGAAAGAAATTAAATGAAACTTAAATAAATGGAAAGACATCCATGTTCATGGATTGGAAGACTTGATATTGTTAAGATGACAATACTCCCCAAATTTATCTATATATTCAACACAATCTCTATCAAAATTTCAACTGCCTTTTTTACAGAAACAGACAAATTGATCCTAAAATTTATATGGAGTTATAAGAAGCCTAGAATAGCCAAGTAATTTTGAAAAAGAAAAACTAATTCACACTTCTCAATTTCAAGACCTTCTAAAAACCTGCAGAAATTAAGAGAGTATTGTGCTAGCATAATGATAGACGTATAGATCAATGAAATAGAAATGAAAGTCCAAAAACAAACCATATATCTATGGTCATCTGATTTTTACAAATATGAGAAGAGCATTCAATGGTGAAAAAATAGTCTTTTCAACAAAATGTTGGGGGAAAAACTGGTTATCCACATGCAAAAGCATAAAATTGGACTTCTACTTCACAATGTTTACAAAAGTTAATGCAAAGTGGATAGAGGCACAATTGTAAGAACTAAAACTGTAAAACTCTTACAGTAAAACATTCATGACCTTGGATTAGGCAATGCTTTCTTATACAACACCAAAAGCATAGGTAACCAAAAGAAAAAATAGATAAATTTGACTTCATCAAAATTAAAAATTTTTGTTCCTAAACAATTCTCTCAAGAAAGTGAAGAGACAATCCACATAATGGGAGAAAACATTTGCAAATCATATATATAAGGATCTCATCCTCAAAATATATAAAGTACTTTTACAGCACAACAATAATAAGACAAATAATCCAACTAAAAGTGGGCAAAGGATTTGAATAGTCCTTTGTCTAAAGATGTTCAAATGACCAATAAACACTTGAAAAGATGCTCAACATTCTTAGTTATTAGTGAAATGCAAATAAAAGCAACAATGCAATACCACTTCACACTTACCGGGATGGCTACAATTTAAAAAAAAAAAAAGAATTGTTGGTGAGGATGCAGAGAAATTGGTACCCTCATATATTGTTGATGGAAGTGAGAAATGGTGCAACTGCTGTGGAAAACAGTTTGGCAGTTCCTCAAAAAGATAAACCTAGACTTACTATACAATCCGAAACTTTTACTTCTAAGTATATACGCAAGAGAATTGAAAACAGATATTCATACAAATGCTTGTACATGAATATTTTTAGCAATATTATCCGTAATAGCCACATTGTGGAAACAACCCAAATGTCCAGCAACTGACGAATGCATAAACAAATGTGGTATATCCGTAGAATGGAACGTTATTCAGTCATAAAGAGGAATGTAGCACTACATCCTACAACATGGATAAACCTTGAAAACATTATGGGAAGTGAAAGAAGCCAGTCACAAAAGTCCATATGATTCCATTTACATAAAATATCAATGATAGGCAAATCCATAGAAACAGAAATTAGTGGTTACCAGGCATAAGAGGAGGAGAGAACAGGGAATGATAGCTAGTGAGTAGGGGATTTCTTTTTGGAATGAGGAGAATGTTCTGGAGTTAGATATCAGTGATGTTAGCCAAACCTTATGAATATGCTAAAACCCACTGAATTATACAATCTAAAATTGTGAATTTTGTGTTATGTAAATCATATCACAATAAAAAATTGCATTTCCCTAATGGCTAATGAGACTGAATATCTTTTCGTATGTTTATTTGCTTTTAGTACATCTTATTTGATGAAGTGTTTGTTCAAATATTTTGAGAATTTTTATTGGGTTGTTGGTCCTCTTATGGAGTTCTAAGAGTTCTTTATGTATTTAGAATACAAGTCCTTAACAGGTGCATGTTTTAGAATTATTTCCTCCCAGTTCCTATCTGTTGGTGTTGATTAGTCATCATCTACTGCCTGTTCCACTGAGACAGACTCTGTATACTGTGCTGACCCCATTTTTCTCACGAGTGTATGGTAGAGATGCATAGAAAAGAGCTTGTGAGTGAGTGCTAAGCTCCTTCATGCTTGAGACTCCCAGATATGATGAATAAATACACTAGCCCACATTCTGCCTTTAAGAGTTAGTCAAAATTTTAGCAGAGTTCTTACCAAATTGGGTGTTGGCCATTACTCTCTTCCATTCTTTGCCAAAAGGGCAAGATTCTGGCTGTCCTCTTTCTCCTTGAAAGGTCTTGTCACTCTTTGAGATTCAGATTACTTGAATGAAATTACATGAAAACTCTGGTCCCCGATGGGCTCAAGAAAATCTATTATTTGAGTATTTTATTTTATTTTTACTTATCTTGCAGATTTTCCAGGTTTTTCTCATTGTTCGAGTAGGAGCAGTGTTCACTTAAGGCTTTCTATATCTTACGCAGAAACGTTTCTTTTTAATTTTGGTATCTGAAACTATTATGTCCTTTTTTCTACTTACTTAGCAGTTAACTCGTTCTTTTTTTTTCACTTCTTAGCCCACTAGTATAGAACTTTCCTCGTTTCTAATACGAATATTTAGAACTATAAATTTCCCTCTAAGTATTTTCATATGTAGTGTTTTATTTTCATTCAGTTCAAAATATTTTCTAATTTTCCTTGTGTTTTCTTCTTTGATCCATCGGTAATGAATAGAGAAGTGTTTTTACATTTCAAAATATTTGTGGTTAGTACAGAGATTGTCTGTTATTTATTTCTATTGTAATTCCATAGATGAGAGAATAAACTGTCTGATTTAATTCTTTTAAGCTTATCCATATTTGTTTTAAAGTCCAGCATATGGATTATCTTGGTGAAAAATCCATATGCACTTTAAGAGGATATATATTTTGCAGCTGTTGGATGTAGTGTCATAGAAATGTCAATTGGGTGAAAACAGTTTATAGTGTTATTCAGTGCTTCTAAATTCTTCTAATTTTATGCCTCCTTTCTCCATTGAAACCCAAGACGAGAGTATTTGTATGTTTCTCCTTTCGGATCTGTCAGTTTTTGCTTTATCTATTTGAAAAACTTACAACTGAGTATATACATGTTAACATTACTATGACTTCTGAATTAAATGACCTCTTTATAATGATAAAGTGTTCCCCTTTATCTTTAGTAACATTCCTTGTTTTGAACACTAATTTTTCTGATGTTAATATGGCTATTCCAGTTCTCTTATGATTAGTATTTTCATGGTATATATTTTTCCACTTTCCTTTTAAGCTATGTCTTTATATTTAAAGTGAGTTTCTTGTAGGCAATATATAATTGGGTCTTGCGTTTTTATTCAGTCTCTCAACATCTGACCTCTAATTAGAGGTTTTATGGTTTATATTTGATGTAATTAGTGATATGATCAGTTTTAAATCTACCATCTTGTTAGCTGATTTCTATTTGTCCCATCTGTTTTGGGCCCTTTTCCCCTCTTCTTCTTCCTTCTTTTGGATTTATTGACTAATCTTGACTATTCTATTTTATGTCCCCCTATCGGCTTATTATCTATAGATCTTTGTTTTACTTTTTGCTGATTCCTCCAGGGTTTAAAAAATACGTCTTTAAAACATCTCGATCTGCCATCAACTGATATTATTCCACTTCATCTGTAATGTAACAACTTTCAACACTATAATTCTTTCCTTTCCATCCTTTGTGCTATTTTTTTGACATGCAGTTTATTGTTACCTGTAAATGCCACAATTCACTGTTAATGTTTTGCTTTAGTAAATTTATTTTATTTTTTTTAAAGGTATGCTTTTTTTCTGGTGAGGAAGTTTGGCCCTGAGCTAACATCACTGCCAATCTTCCTCTTTCTTTTTCTCCCCAAAGCCCCACTACATAGATGTATACCCTAGTTGTAAGTCCTTCTATTTCTTCTCAAAATTCTGTATTCATCCTGCTGGAGTAGGTTGAGAATCTTAGATCTATACTTTACGGTTTTCATTAAATTTAGGAAATTTTTAACTATTGTTCCTCTTATCTCTCTTTGAGTTTCCAATTACATGTATTGTCTGCCACAGGTCACAGAGGCTCTGTTAAAAGTTTTAGCCCTTTTATCCTCTTTGCTTTATTTTGGATGGTTTCTACTGCTATATTTTCAAGTTCACTAATCATTTCTTTTACAATTTATAACTTGCTTTTAATCTCTTACAGGAAAATTTTAATTTTAGATATTGTATTTTTCCTCTCTAGACGTTCCATTTGGAACTTTTTTACATTTTCCACTTTTCTATTCACTATGCCTACACTTTCTTCTAAATTGTTGAGCTTTTTTTCTGTTATATTAGATGTTTTAAAGTTCTTTTCTGTTATTTCCATCATCTCTGCCATTTCTAGATATGTTTCTATTGACTGGTAATGTGTTATATTGTTTCTAATCTTTCCTGTTAAGGCGTCATATTTTTCTGCTTCTTTGTATGTGTAGTAATTATTTTTTAGTAGATTGTGATTTTTATATTTTCAAGTGTTGGAAGTTATTGTAGTCCTTAAAGAGAATTGGCTTCTGTTCTAGCAGACAGCAAGTTACTGTGATCAATTTATCCATCTGAGGCTTGCTTTCAAGCTTTTAAAAGAAGATCCAGAGCCGCTTTAATCTAATGACAGTTTAGCCCCACCACTGAAGCGTGACTTTTCTGGGGTCTCTAGCAGTGGCTGAAGTGTTTAACAAGGATTCTCTACTCTCTGGGTGGTTAGAACTTGAATATCTCCCAAACTGTGTGAACTCTAAAGACTATTTATCTTACAGCTTCTCAATCTTTTTTTTGGCCTAGCCTCATAAGGTTCTACCCTATGCATATGCATAATATTCAGCTGCCATCTGAAAGGGACTCTTATGCAGATTTTTGGAACTGTCTCTGTACGTATCTCCTTTTCCTCGGATAGTCTTCCCTGAAAATGCCAGGCACTTCAGCTTCCCTGGACTCTTTTCTCTATCTTCTTAGTTCAGCAAGTCTGCCATGCTCTGTTGGAATACCTACATCTGTGCTGAGGTTCAGAAAAGCCTCAGAGCACAGAGCCAGGGCAGTTGTAGGGCTCCCCTCATTTCTTGCTCTTCTCTCAGGATCAGAGTCCTCTGTTGTCTATTATCCAATGTATGAAAACCATTGCCACCTTTGTTTTTCCAGTTTTCTACTTGTTTATTATAGCATAATGAGCCCAATTATTCTATCATAGCTAAAACTCACTAATTAAGCCTTAAAGTTATCTTTTGATTATATCCCACAAATCATATTGTTGGAAGACAATTTTCTGTGAGTCTCTGACATTTCTGCATGTCTTGTGAGCAAGGCACTAATTGCCTTTTGGTCCCAACTCTTTTTGAATGTTTGTATAGCAAACATTCTTGAAAGAGAGAGTTAATGCCCCTCAGAGCAAAGGGCAAGTTTCCTTACAGCTTTGGAACACAGCTCCCTCTAGAGCAAATGGCAGACACACTTACTTCCCTTTAAAAGGAATTGGGCTCCTTAAGCTCAGGGCTCCTGTCCTCTAAAGCAACTCACAGTACTTACAGGCATCTCTGGCCCTCTTCACTTGGGAACAGGTGCTTGAAGAAGTGATGCAACATGCTGATATTCTGTCCACTCCTATTGATGTCAGCAATAAATTGCCTTTTGTCTCTGACCCAGGAGTGTCATGTCTTCTATTAGCATCCATGAAACTGTGGTAGACTATACTGTTAGCATGCAAGTAGGGCAAAATCTCAGACTCTTCACAATTTTTGATACATACTTGCTGCATGTACCATTTACCTTTATATTGAAGGAGTTAAAAATAAAATACATGCCAACTTATAACAATAGCTAATATTTATTCAGGGAATACTTTGCAAAAAGTGCTTTTACATAAAATCATTCCGAAAACCCAGCCAACTAAATTTTTCTTCCCATTTTTCACACTAGAAATAGAGGTTCAGAGAGGATATGATTTGGGCAGAAACCAAATGGGTAGTAAATTGTAAGCCAACATTCAAAGTTAAGCTTTTTTGTTCTCCTTCCAATGTCGTGAAAACTCCTAGCACTACACAATTATAACATATTATCATAAAAAAATATCATTGAGGTTTAAACTATGTGGTAGACTAAAATAACTATAGAAATTCAAAGAAAGTGTAGCCTGGGGGCTGGCCCCATGGCCGAGTGGTTGGGTTCGCCCGCTCCGCTGCAGGTGGCCCAGTGTTTCATTGGTTCGAATCCTGGGTGCGGACATGGCACTGCTCGTCAAACCACGCTGAGGCAGCGTCCCACATGCCACAACTAGAAGAACCCACAACGAAGAATATACAACTATGTACTGGGGGGCTTTGGGGAGAAAAAGGAAAAAAATAAAATCTTAAAAAAAATAAAAAAAAAAAGAAAGCGTAGCCTGGTGCTAGCTAAATTCCTCAGAAAAGACTGCAAGAAGAAGGAGTAGGCAACCTAAGCTAGTGCCCAAAGTCTGACACTCAACGGCTTTCCTGTGAAGGTTTCTATAAATCCTGCTGTCTACAATGGAGCTATGCTATTTCCGGCCACAAAAATAAGAAGATAAACGAGAGCACATCCATGAAACATGTTGAGTGATAATTCCTTCTCTATCACATATCCATCTCTCGCTTACTCCCCGCTGTGCTGTTCGGGATTGGACTGCAGGCTGATAGAGGGGGTCCCCGTGGTTATAGGCACAGTGAGATATTCTTCAGTCTCTAAAGGTACCATAGAGATATTTCTTGGCAAAGGACTTGATAAAATATTTTTTTCTTTCAATTCTTACCCTGAAAAGTAAATAAATGAAAATACCCAATTTACCAATTAAGTACTTAATTTTAATAACCTATTTATAAAATCTTAATAAGGCATTTAAAAGTCTCTGCATGTACCAGAACATTGAAAATGAAACCTACCCTCTAAAATTCTCTGTCCTCCAAAATCCTGACTCTCAATGACAGAACTCAAGAAGGAGCACAGAAGCCAACAGGCTTCTACAGGTCACTGAGGTCAAGGATGGGAAAAGAAAGAAATTGACCAATATCAACTATCCTTTCGCCACGTTAAAAATCAGTCTTAACTGACTTCGTCCTCTAGAAAGTAAATCGAAAAAGAGGAAAAAAATATAATCAATCTTGCAAGTTCTAGTGAGAACATAAACAACGTATATAAACACCTAAATTTGACTAGAAGAGAAAAATGGGTATTATCTTGAACAGGAGTCTGTAACCAGAAGCTCTCTGGGTCTGGCCTTAAATTCTCTGGGAATCTGCTAGGGAGAAACAAATTGAATTCTTCCACAAGTTAAAGAACTGGTACTTCAAATATCTTTTTAGCAACTGGGGAAAAATACTTTTTATATGGTTTTTAATACAAAAAATATTTATTGAGGGGTATTTTGTACTGGCAGCTATAGGAGACATAGAAGTAATAGATAGAATATGGCTCCAAAATGCTTAAATGAGCCGGTAATTTTGCGTTGCTAATAAACACATTTAAATAAGTGTATGGAGTCAAGGCTTAATAAGGAGGTGAGTGAAGTGGACGTAAGGAAACGGAAAGAGAGAGTTAATGAGAGGTAACATACAAGGTACAAAGAGCTATTCTTGGGGACATAAGAGATCTAAGAAACCTGAGGCTGGATGACAGTGGAGCACTTGAGATCAAGATCTTGAAGACCTTCTATCACCCTCACGGAAATGATCCTTCAGGGAGTACAGACAGCAGGAGGTAAGATGAACATGGTCGTACTTGGAAGAAAAGCAATAATATGACAGTGCAACAGCATTTTGAGATTTCAATATACTAAATTGGATTCTATTCTAATTTTTATTAAAAAAAAGTAGAACGTCATAAAATTTTCCTAAGATTTAAGCTATGAAGTCATAGACCAAAAAAAGTAGCTAACCACAAAATACGATTGATTGAATTTCATTTCCCCTATGAGAAGAGCTGATGGGTCCAAATGTAGTCAGTAGGTACCAAAGTTCATTTTAGGGAAAGAACAGTCATTTTTAGGAAAATACTGTGATAAAATATTTAGAGAAGCAAAGTGTGGCCCTGAGGACACAGATTAGGTACTCCCGACAATGAGAAAACTAGACTACTCTGTCCAAGAAGTCAACTCTAAGTTCAGCTGGGGAAGACAGAAGAGAGAATGAAATAAAGGCCAGACAAAGCAGTGGGTTGCTGGAATCTAAGTTAGTGGAAATGGCCAAGTGGGTTTTTGAAGAACGTGGAAGTCTAATATACAGTTTGAAATTAACTGCTGGGTTGTTCCATATCGCTTTACCATTTCCACTTGACCTCTAGTCGATACACACATCAGTCGCATGGGAGTAATATTTGGGAGGGAGGAAATCAAGGCGAAGGAGTTGTGCAGAGAAGAGATAACGACCCAGCTGCAAGATGCAGATTGGACAACATGTGCACACGCCAGAAACCAGAGCCAGATGTAATTGAGAGAAACCAAACACCTTACAAAGTGAAGACATCTTGGAAAGGGCAAGGTGACCCAGGCTGACATCTGGGTAGCATAGATAAGAAAGGATCCTTTTTAAGCATTGCCTAATTTGTATCTTAAAGTGACAAGGCAGTGATTTCCCCATGGAATAAATTTAGATATATTTTTTGGCACACTTTAAAAGCAAAGTGTACCATTTAGCTGTTCACGTGGACTTTAAGAGTTTTACTGGATGAAGATTCGAAAGAATTTTAAACAGCAATAAGTACTTTCAATCACAAATTAATTTCATTATCATTTTTATGTATAATTTGACAAGTATATATTCTGATTAAAATTAATTCCGTCAGTATTTTTAAACAATAGTAATACTGAGTTCTTTTTTTTTAATACTGAGTTCTTAATATGTACCAGTTCCTTTTCTAGTGTGAGATTTTATTATTTGATTAGTTGGACAAAGTGGAGCAGGGGCCCCAAGAAACATAGCTTGAAGAAACTACTTCTCTTTTCACGTATAAATTCAAAGTGATAAGGAAGCTCTGCTCTGCCATTTTGTCAGGACCCAGGCTTCGTCTGGCTTCTTGCTCTATCATTCCTGGACCATTCCCTTTCTGTATGGTCCAAATGACTCACCACCAAATCTTCACCACGCCAGCGGGAAGGGGGAAAATGAAACAAACAGGTGACATCTTTTAAGGACACACGCCAGATGTTGCACACGCCTATTTCATTTATATTTGGCTAGCCAGAACTTAGGCACAGGGCCACAACCAGCTGCTAAAGAATTGATAAATGAGCCAGTATTACAGGTGATGATCTGTCTAGCCAAAGGAGGGATTTCTATTACTGTAGAAGAGAAGCAGCAATGTGGGGGACAACTAGCGCTCTCTGACACTCTCTCCAGACCATGGGATTCCACAGTGAGAAACACAGACTTTCCATACTCTCCATATCTAGATAAGAGTAAAATTGTTCAGAAATTGGTGAGATTAAGGCTGCTTGTGGATAGCCTTTAGTAATAAACACAAACGTCACCACAAAATCTTCCAAATCAATCCAATTAAAATTTTCTTCTCTCAACTCTCTGTGCTTACATAATTGGAAAGCTGAGTACAGTTTATCCTCTGGAAACCCAACTCATCTCAAAAATGTCTAAAAGGATCTCCACAGGGTGGTAATGCTTGTTGAGCTCTCCACGTGGCATGGCCTTGTTCCCTGCTTTGCAAGGGATCAAACTGGCTGCCAATAACCTCATTCTCAAAAGCCTGGTGTATGGAAATTAAAATGCCAACTTATTAAGTTATAATAAAAAGTATGAACCTGCAAGGTGAACTCCAGGTGCTGCTCCAATATTCTCTCCCAGTCACTGCATGCTGAGGTGTAACTGAGCCACAGACTCCTGCAGCTCTCTCAGCTGTCTGCAGCCCCAGAGCAAATACACGAGACACACCCCTCACTTTCTTGTCCAAAGCACGGCACACACGGGGCAATCGTGTTGGCAAACGTTACTAACACTAAAGGATAACATGAAGAAGTATCAATAGGTTGAGGAAACCAAAAAGGGATGAGCACACATTACTTCTCCCACCAGTGTTAACGCCTCCTAGGAACTCCTGTGGCCGCTCTCTTCAGCTCCTTCCCGGTGCTGCCGTGTAGGAAGGTCTGTACACCTCCTCTCGCGAGAGTCCTCTTTTTATGTCCTTTCTGCCTTCGTCTTGATCCCTAATCTTTTGACTAGTATCCAGCTTCCCCTGCTGCGGAATAAAAATATCAGTTGATATTTTAATAATCTCAGTAATGACACTCCGCTCACATTGAAAGCAGTTTCCCCCTTTATTCAACTAAACACACTCCTTACGCATAGGTATTCCTGTTCGTTTTCCCATTCAGAACTTCCCTAGGAAGAATGGGTAGGTACTTGCTTTATATCAGCATGATTATGAAGCTTTCAGAAGATTAGAAAGCTTTCAGAACTCAGGAACTCCCCACATGGGCTGATTTCTGTTTCCATCCTAGAATTCAGAGACTCCTACAGTTTTTCTTTTAATAGACATTTCTTTCTTGGAGAGATCTATCATTATTAGCCCCATGTACTGTGCATACAAACAAATTGTGAGCCATCACCCACTGCATGTGTTGTCATTAATTACGAGCATGCCTTACGCCTCCTTTTAGATGGTGAGTCGGTGGTCTCTTAAAAGCAGAGAAATTCATCTTTGTAACTCCACTGATCATAACACAGTGCTTTGTTCATATAAGGAGATCAGTGAGTATTTTCTGAGTTAAAGTAAGAGAGGTATCCGTAGTTCAATATGGAGAACGCAGCCTAAACTCCACAGTCCGGTAGAACTTTCCATGATGGAAATGTTCTATATCTGCACTAAGTCGGTCGTCAGTAAGGTACAGGTGGCTACCGAGCACGTGAGTAGCCAGGTGACTGAGGAATTGAATGTCTAATTTTAGTAAGTTTTAATTAATTTAAATTTAAACATAAATAGCTGCATGTGGCTAGTGACTACCTCATTGGACAGGGCAAATAGAAGACAGAGCAAAAATGTCTACTTCTTTTATATTTTGAACTGTGTTTTTCTTTCTACTCCAAAACAAACAGGATTATCAGGAATGACTTTGTTCTGAAAGTTGCCATGGGTGCCAGGCTCTACTTTTATCAATTATTCTTCCCTCCCGATGACCCTGTGAGGTAGATTATACTGTTAGCCACATTTGGCTGAAGTATGGAGATGTTAAGTCTACTGTCCACAGTGGTAGTTTAGCTGAAGCTGCTTTTTAAAAAATGAATGAATGAATTAGTGAATGAATGAGTTGAGACTGGCATCTCAGACATAGTACCAGGTCTAAGTGAGCACACTTTCCTCTAATAAGTGTCGCTAGCTCTGGGTGAGGAGATGAATTCTAGAATTCCCACATGCCTGAAAACAGAATGTGAGTTACTGCCCTGTCCCTGACTTTTTCCAAGCTGCAGGCCCCAGTGCCTTTGCTTCACTCTTGCTGCTCTTTGCAAGCGCTCAGGGAGGAGAAAGCTGGAGTAGGGATTTTTCCTACATTCAGGCTCTAAAGGAGAGCAACTGGACAACAGCCTTTTCTCAGAGAACTAAACTAACTGATACACAAATGTTTGCTCAAGGAAACTGTTTCCACAGACAAAAAAGGTAGTAAACTATTTTTCGGGTGGGGGAGAAGGGTCTAGAACAGGGGAAAGGTGTCTCGGAGGGACTTTCTTTTATCACAGAGAGTACTCCTAGGGTTTTTGTTTGGTCTTTGTGTGTATGTGTGTTGCTATTTGCTTCCAAAAGGCAGAACCCAGTGTCTAAGGCCTCAAAAATTTAATTTCAGTAAATGCCAGAAAAGGGCATTGCTTCCCCGTGCACACAATCAGCGTTGCTAAGGTTAGTGCTTAAAGAAGACATGAAATCATACTGAGTGGGAGGATGGGACAAGAAAATCAGGACACAAATGGCTCATTATGTAGGATATGCAATGGAGCAAAAATATCCACCCCCAAACTGGATCATGCATGGTCTTTTGAGGTTAACAAAAGGAATGCCGTGGTAGAAATGATGGAAATCTGGAAGAATGAAGTCCTTGGAGCCAATCCTGTCATTCTCCCTGCTTTTATCTCCCCTAAAATTGGCTCATTACCCTAGTAGAAAAATACACCACAGAATGAGGTTATGTTCCAGAAAGGAGGAAAAAACGTATTGCCTTGAGCATTGTCTGTACAGAAATGTTATTTTCCTTTATGATATGGAACATGTATATAGTTGAGTCAGCCTAGCAATTAGATGGATTGATGCGAATGTTTGCCCTGTCCTTGTTAAAAGATGACTCTGTGATTTGGTTTAAATGTGTCCATGTAAAAATCTGTTTTCATCTTTAACTGTTTATACCTATTTGGATAGGCTGCCGTAAGCATCCACTGCACTCTGTGACTTCCATTATGATGGTGTTTATTATGACACATTGTGCAACAAGCAGGTGGTGAGGATGATAATATGCTTGAAAGAATACCTATGTTCTCATGGCAACAATTCGCATAGCGCTGTAGGGATAAACAAGGGAGCCCAGATGGGAGTTGCTGTTAACACTTGAGTTTGCACACCTGTATTAATGACACCCGCCTACAGAGAAAACAAAATAGGGACACTCCTGTAGCCTTCTGGCAATTGTTAAATGTGGGAACAACAGCTGTTTCTTAAGACCCTACCATGTCTATGTGTGCAAGACAATGCATCAGACTCTATGAGAGGGATAAAGGCATGATTTGATATCTGCCACAGTGAATATCTGATATTTTTTCCCAGGACCCAGTCTCCCTTCTCCTGGATACAACATTCTGATTTCACCTTCGGGAGATCCTCCACTGTCAGGGCATGGGTTCAGGTACTAGAACCTTTGGCTTCAGGTCTGGTTTCCTGACCCAAGGCTCATCAACCTGGCTCACAGTGATAGGATCAGGGTGGGCATATGACAAAACGCTGGGCCAATGAAGATCCATACTTAGGATTTTTGTAGAGCCACTGAAGAAGAGGAATTTAATTTCATAAGAGGTTGCAAAACTGGTAAAATTTACACCTGGACATCTTGCCACAGCATGGGAAGCATCTGCCTGAGAATAGAGCCAATAGAAAGAATAACAGAGCTGAGGAGAGACATCCGTATTTTCTGAAGGTCTAGATCCATCCACACTTGAAGTTCAGCCCCTTGAGCTTTCCAATTACATGAACTGATGGATGTTCTTTTTTCTTAAGCCCTTTCAGTGTGTGTGGTGTTTCTGTGGCTTGCCATCGGAAGAGTCCTGCCTAAATACATCTCTCTCTAGGAGAGTGTGGATTTAAAAGAAGAATAACTAACACTCATTGACACCTACCTCCTGACAGGTGATTCAAGGACATGTTCTCATGTAAGCTTATAATTGTAGGGCCTAGTGTTTCCACTTTATAGATAAGGAGTGTTCTGTGAGGTGGTTGCACTGTAATTTGGTTAACATTTACAAAGTTTCAAATATTTAGATTGTTTCTAAGTTTTGGCTGTTATAAATAAGTTGTGGAGAGCTGTGTTTAATTTGGTCCTAGCAGTGTTTTTAAAATCTAAAAGCCTTTAGGTAGAATAGTTTGCTAGAGTCCCCTCTACTTGCTATGGTCCAACATCCTACCCCTCCACCACTTTCTATGACCTGTCTGGCCCCAGGAGACTCTTGAGTTTTCAACCTCTATAGAACGTCATAATGAACATTCTAGTACATACAGCTTTGTCTACCTCTTCAATTCTTTCTGAGCATAAATTCCTAGAGGTGGGATGTCTAGGATAAAAGATATGCATTTTTACAGGACTTTTGTCATCTATTTCCAACCTGCCTTCTGGATAAGCGTATCAATTTACTCTCTGACCAGGAGTGTAGGTTTATGCCTTTTTGGTCACACTCACACCAGCACTAGGTGTTATCATTCTTTTCAATCTTGGCCAATCTGATAGGTAAAATTATTATCTCCTTGGCATTTCTCTGTTATTGATTGAGTATACATGTATGTAGGGTATTCATATTTCTTTTTTCTTTTTTTTTAATTGCCAATTTATGTGTCTATTCCCTGGTTAGAATTCTGACAGACCCGTAGAAACTAGAGCCAGTGGTGGGGTGGGAGTGGAGGGTGTAAGGAAGAACAGTAGCTATGAGGAGGAAGGGTGCCACCCTGTCCTATAAGCCTTAAACCTCCTCTTGCCACTTCTGTGGCAGTGGGTCCCTGGTGAATGAAGAAGACTGAGCTTTGGAGACCCAAGGAAAGGCCGAAGGTGAGTTGCTGTATCAAACTGACAAGTCGAGAGATTGTTTGCATGTCGCTAATGGCATTGATCCTCGTGCTTTATTTGAAAGATCCTCTTTGGAATTGGTAGACATCTTTTAGCTTTTCTAAAATCGAGTTTACACTGAACCTGGCCAGGTTTTGTGGGTGGCTTTGCTTTCTTAATCTGAGACACAAACCCATCTCCTTTGTAATAATTTCCTTTTTTGTTATGTAACATTCACTTTGTGAATGCCTTTTAAAAATCTGACCTCCTTTATTTCCTGAAATTATCTTAAAATTTTATTAAGACATCTCTAATTCATCTGAATTAATCTCTATCTTTTCCTTTCCATTTTGTCTCAAGAAATCCTTCTCCTTGGTTATTCTAAAAGTTGAAGGTGGTGGATTTGTTCTCCTTTCATCCGAAAGGTTAAACAGGGGATGTTACATCCAGTTATCTGAGGATTCCCTCAGGGACACATGAGGTACCAGTTCACTGTGCAAACTAGACCAATAAAGAGTTAAGGGTATCCTGTGTCACTATGTGTACTATGTATACTGTGGCTATTCTCAATTTGTGAATGAGACAGATGAGTCTGAGAGGTTAATTTGTATATTTCTTTGTTTAACCCCTGTCCCAACCAAAAGGATTTAAGAATACTTATAAAATGATTTGCACTAAAATAATTACATACTTCATAGAGTTTTTCCAAATGTCTGTGTATCAAACACTTAGCACAGAACAGAGTATACAATAATCACACAATAAATATTGGCTGTGATACAATAAGATAAAATAGAAAAGGAAATCAAAGCAAAAGTGAAATAATAGCAAGAAGTTAATATAAGGAATTACATGCATTAAGGTAATGCATAAATATTGCAACCTGGCCCCCAATTTTTCTCTGAATTTCCTAGTGCATAAAACAGAAAGTTCAGATTACACAATTCACAGTTTCTGTAAGATTAAAAAAAAGCCAAGTGTTTGTATGTTTGTTTGGTTGTTGTAATAAGCCTGAGAGGGTTAATAAGTTACCTAAGGGCATACAGTCAGTAACTGAAGGAGACTGTGCTTAATCAAGTACCGGTTGTGTATATCGCCGTGTTCCACATACCTATTATGGTCATGTGCTACAAGTCCAACAATAAACAGGTAAAGGTGAGATCAATTAAAGGTGATTGGGAAACTGGATGACTTGTACGAATTTTGTGGTTTGGCAAATGCACCCCATTCCCTGGATATTGACTAGAGAAGCCTCAAAAGCCAATCACAGGAAAAAAGACAAAAAATTGTAAACAGGGATTCCTGTTTAAGCATAATTATGGAGGCTCAAGCCATCCTCCACATTTGTGGTGACTATACATTCCATTTTTCTAAAGCAGTCTTGGTGTCAACTATTCTGTTCCACAATGCCTGTAAACTATTCAAATGATCTAGAATTTCCAATAATATTACTCTATTAAAATAAAACTAAACTGAGTCCACCAAGTCAATAAGCATTATAATTCAAAATAAATTATAGGGACAAAACACTCCTTCCTCACTCCTGATATTTCCTTTCATATGAAGATAGCTCCACTAGTATAGTAAGCCTTATAGTTCAATAAAACTGTGGGTTTGGAAGGAAAAACTGGGACTAAACTGGTGATTCTCAGTCTTCAGCTTGCATCAGAGTCACTTGGAGGTCTTGTTAAACTGACTTCCTGGGCCCTCTCCCCAGGATTTCTGATTCAGTAGGTCTTGCATGGGTCTTGATAATTTCCATTTCTAACAAATTCCTGGGTGATGTTGATGCTGCTGGTCCTAGACCCACACTATGAGAACCACAGTCCTAGACCTTTCATATCTTCTTCTTTTTGGGAGCTAGCTGCCTGCAGGAAGCTTGCATTAGGTTCAGTTCCTCCAAGTGGGGAGGAGGGAACTTGACTTTTCCACTATTGCCTGTGTCTGGGTGGCTATTTCTGCCTAATTTTGGAATTCAGTATTAAAGGTCCACTTGCTCTCAGATAAAAGGGAAATTTTCCAATATCAGCTTTACATATAATAAATGTGACATTATGGTTCCTATCTGATTTATTATTTTTTGTGTTTTTTGTTTCTCAACTGGCTCAGAACTCAAGGAGAAGTACAGAAGTGTCATTTATTGACCACTTTTATTCTACCTTTACATATGCCTCAAAAGCTGAAATATGGAAATAGCATTATTACTCACAAAGCTATATTAGCAAAATATAATAAATTGCTTTGTGTATATGTATTACAGTGTTGTTCTTTTCCCCCAAAATGAATGGGTCTCAAATACAATGTTAAAATAAATGCCTATGCATATAGGATTGTGTCATCTACAAACAGAGATAATTTTACTTGTTCCTTTCTGATTTTGATGCCCTTTATTTCTTGTTGTCTGATTGCTCTTGCCAGTACTTCTAGTACTATGTTGAATAGCAGTGGCAAGAGTGGTCATCATTGCCTTGTATCATATCTTAAAGGAAAATCTTTCAGTTTTCCCCACTGATCATGATGTTAGATGTGGGCTTTTCATAAATGGCCTTTATTGTATTAAGGAAATTTTCTTTTATACCTATTTTGTTGAGATTTTTTTATCATGAATGTATGTTGAACTTTGTCAACTTCTTTATCTGTGTTGATTGAAATGGTCACGTGGTTTTTATCTTTCATTCTGTTAACAAGGTGTATCACATTGATTGATTTATGTATGTTAAATTAACCTTGCATCTAAGGGATAAATCCCACTTGGTCATGGTGTGTAATCTTTTTGATGTTAATATTGTTAAAATCTCCATACTATCCAAAGCAATATACATATCCAATGTAATCCCTATCAACTTTCCAATGGCATTTTTCACAGAAATAGAAAAAACAATTCTAAAATTTGTTTGGAACTATAAAAGACCCTGAATAGCTAAAGCAATCTTGAGAAAGGGGAAGAGATTGGAGGAAACATATTTCCTGATTTCAAATTTTATTATAAAGCTATATTAATCAAAACTGTATGGTACTGACATAAAAACAGATATATAGACCAATGGAAAAGAATAGAGAACCCAGAAATAAACCCAAGCATATACAGTCAACTAATTTTCATCAAAGGCTCCAAGAGTACATTGGGGAGAGGACAGGCTCTTCAATAAATGGTGTTGGGAAAAATGGATATCCACATGTAAAACAATGAAATTGGACCCTTATCTTATACCACACACAAAAATCAACTCAAAATAGATTAAAGACTTAAATGTAAGACCTGAAACTGTAAACCTGTTTGAAGAAAACATAGGAGAAAATGTTGTCAACGTTGGTTTTGGCAATGACTTTTTGGATATTACATCAAAAGCTGAGGCAAAAAAAAGTAAAAATAAACAAGTGAGACAACATGGAACTAAAAAGCTTCTGCATAGCAAAGGATACGATCAACAAAGTGAAAAGGCAACCAATGGGAGGGGAGAAAATATTTGCAAACCATGCATGTGATAAGAGATTAATATCCAAAATGTATAAGGAACTCATACAACTCAATAACAATAAAGCAAATAACCTGATTAAAAAATGGCAAAGGACCTACGTAGATAATTTTCCAAAGAAGACATACAAATGATCAACGAGCATGTGAAATGGTGGTCAACATCATTAATCATCAGGGAAATGCAAATCAAAAGCACAATGAAATAGCACCTGACACCTGTTAGGATGGCTATTATATAAAAAAATTAAAAGATAAGTAGTGGTGAAGATATGGAGAAAACAGAATGCTTGTATGCTGTTGGTGGGAATGTAAGTCAGTACAGCCATTATGGAAAACAACATGAAAGTACCTCAAAAAAGTAAAAGTAGAACTGCCATATGATCCAGCAATCCAAAGGAAATGATTTTTTTTTCTTGGTGAGGAAGACGGGCCCTGAGCTAACATCAGTTGCCAATCTTCTTTTTACTTGAGGAAGATTGTCCCTGAGCTAACATCTGTAGCAGTCCTCCTCTGTTTTGTATGTTGGATGCTGCCACAGCATGGCTTGATGAGCGGCACATATGTCCACACCTGAGATCCAAACCTGCAAACCCCAAGCCACTGAAGTGGAGCACATGAACTTAACTAGTACAACACCAGACGGGCCCCAGGAAATGAATCTTTTGAGTGCTTCCATGTTCACTGCAGCATTATTCACAATGACCAAGATATGAAAACAAAGTGTCCGCTGATGGATAAATGGATAAAGAAATTGTGATGTATTTATACAATGGAAAATTATTCAGTCTTAAAAAAAGAAAGAGCTCCTACCATTTGCAACAACTTGGATGAAACTGGAGGACATTATGCTAATTGAAGTAAGCCAGGTACAGAAAGAAAAAAACTGCTTGATTTCGCTTATATGTGGAATCTAAAAGCAGAGAGTAGGAGAGTAGTTACCAAGATCAAGGAAGTGGGAGAAACAGGGATATATTGGTCAAAGTGTATAAAGTTGCCATTAAGTACAATGAATCAGTCTAGAGATCAAGTACAGCATGATGACTACAGTTAAAAATATTGTATAGAACACTGGAAATTTGCTAAGAGAGTAGATCTTGGGTGCTTTCATCAAAAATGTATGGTAACTACGCAAGGAGAGAATATGTTAATTATCTTGACTGTAGTAATCATTTCACTATGCATATCAAATCATCATGGTGCACATCTTAATATATACAAATGTTATTAAAATATATAATTAAGAGCCAGCCCTGATGGTCTATTGGTTAAAATTTGGCTCACTCCACTTCAGCAGCCCGGATTAGGTTCCTGGGCGCAGAACCACATCACTTGTCTGTCAGTAGCCATGCTGTGGTGGTGGCTCACATAGAAGAACTAGAAGGACCTACAACTAGAATCTACAACTATGTACTGGGGCTTTGGGGAGGAAACAAATTCATACATAAATAAATAAAACTAAAATTAGGAAAGGCAAAAAAAATACCAACCCAAAAATATATTTTAATTTATACAATACACAAGACTGTTTGCCTTAAAAAGTAAATAAATGCCTATGTAATTGTAGGAAGGCAAATCTAATAGCTTGACAAAAATGATGAAGGTGCGTTTCTAGGCATTAACCTTCAATGCAAATTTTTGCCCATGATTCACAACAGTTTGAGGTACATTTTGAAACTAATGATAAACTTTTATTTTTATAACAAAATAAGTGCTAAGGGCAATTTAAGTCTACTTTAAATGAGTGTATGAGAAAGAAACATTCTTTTAATAAGTAATGTCATAGCCCTCAGGTAACATTGGCATCCAAATTAGTGAGGAAACTGCTCCCTGTGGTTGAAATCTATCTAGGCTTCCCATGTGATATCCAACAAATATTCATTCATTTTCAGCTCTTTTGATCCCAGAGAGTCAATGAAGAAATTTCTTTTAAAATATGATTTGATTAAAATAGATATTGTGGCAAAGAAAACCAAAATTGCCTATCTTGCTATTAAGCCCAGTTAACAATGTCAAATCTACGGATTGCCTTGCAAGCAAAATTTCCACTTTGATTGAGAATTTCTTTTTGCTCAAACAAAAAGTGAACTAATTATGTGTAATGTTATAGAAGCTCAAACAGTTTGGCAAAAAGGATTGGGAAAAACTCCATGTTTCATTATTGTATCAGATTCATTTACCACAAATGTACAAGAGACATTTTTCTTATTTTGGTAAGATATTTCCATAAAAGTCTCAAAATTAATGTGATGCCTTGCCAGGTGAAAGATTTTACTTTCCTGCATTCTGGAGAAGCAGCAGACCTGTTGATAAGGTCATTAGCATACCCACTAAAAATGCTGAGTCCAGAAAAGCAAAAATAAAAGTTTAGAGGCTCTTTATATAAAAACTAGTAAGTTAACTGTGATTGTACATTAATGGGAACTAGATAGTATGTATTTCTAAAGTTGTGTTAATCTAATTGTATTTGGTGTTCTACTAGATGAGAAAATATTCAACTGTAATTATACTTAAAGAGATATGAAAATCATTTCTTAAATTTTATTTAAACAAAACACAGGTAACTTTCGTCCCTAAACATATGATTTCTGAGAAACTTGACCACTCTTGAGAAGAAAATAATAATGACCAAATCTTTATAGGCTTATTTATTTATTTTTTTGAAGTTGAAAACACCCTCATTTTTAAGAGTTTTTGAAGATACTCTTTCAGAATTTACCTTCCAATTCTTACAATGTTACCAGTCTCCTCCATGGAGCTATTTTCAAAGTATAACATAATATCAATATGGAAAATCTATGTGAAATGGTAATTCTCATACCTAAATTTAGAAGAAAGAGAAAACTTCTAAAATGTTGTAACGGAGTAAAAGAATTAGGATAAATATGACTAATAGTGTTTGAAGAGCTATTTGAATCTGTTATAACCTGTAAAGACTATTGCTCTATAAACTGTCTGCTTTATCCAATTTAAATCTTCAGAAGAATTATCTTAATTGTCTCTATCATTTACTCTAGGATTCATAAGGGAATAAAGAAAGATTAAATGGGATATTCTTGGAAAAGAAGCAGAACATTTTTAAGTGAGCTTTCCATTCTTTTTCTGCAATTATCTTGGAAATGAGTTTGGGTTCATAGCTTTATCTTAACAATTACTTGCTAAAAAAATGATTGAAGAGAAAATGTTTATATATTAGAGTGTTTAAATGTGTCAATGTTTTTGTATGTGTATGAGAACAATAGAACAACCATTTATTTCCTCTATAGTCTGACTTCTTACAACATGAATAGTTATAATTCGACCTAATTATCACCTGAAGAGTGAGCACAAATTATATTATGTGAGGCATTTGTTTAGTCATAATATACTAGGGATCTAGGACTTGTAACTGACACCTATGAAAAAATGAAAACAAAAACAATCATATAAGAGCCAACCTCAGCAACCTAGTGGTTAAGTTCTGCACACTCTGCTTTGGCAACCTAAATTTAGTTCCCAGGTATGGACCTACACACTCACCACTCATCTTTCAGTGGCCATGCTGTGATGGCGGCTCACCTACAAAAGGAGGGAGATTAGTAACAGATGTTAGCTCAGGGTGAATCTTCTACAGCAAAAAAAAAAAAAAAAACCACACACACAAACAACAACATCAACAACAAAAACCTGTCATCCACTTTGGCTGCTTTGTTTGTGACTTTGGGCTTTATTTACCATAACAAAGGAGAATTATAAGTAACAAAGTGGTAAGCACGTGTTAGAAGCACTGATTGATGCTGGTGGTTAACAGGAATAGACAACACGTTTGTAGGAAGGGAGGATGTAATCAGAACCTGATTTTGCTCAGTAATCATAGCTTTTATAGCTATATACCTGTGGTTTAAAAAAAAACACTTTATTGGGCCTGGCCCTGTGGCAGAGTGGTTAAGTTTGCGCACTCCACTGCAGGCAACCCAGTGTTTCATCGGTTCGAATCCCAGCACAGACATGGCACTGCTCATCAAACCATGCTGAGGCAGCGTCCCACATGCCACAAGTAGAAGGACCCACAATGAAGAATATACAACTATGTACTGGGGGGCGTTGGGGAGAAAAAGGAAAAATTAAAATCTTTAAAAAGAAAAAAACCACTTTATTAAAATTTCTGCATAAAATTTTTAATTGTGAATCTGAAACTCTCTGGCTTCTATCCTCTTTGTACTTCATTGAAACAATGAGTTCATTGGGGTTTTTTTTTTTAGTAAAACAAAATTTACTAAAATGACAAATATTGGGTTAGAGTAGAACAGACTGTATTTAAAACTAAAGAAAACTAATTAAATCAGGCTCTTATTGCCAATATTATGATCATTTCCAATGATTTACTATTTGTAAGGATGAGAAAAGTCATTTGATAACTGCCGAGACTCTAAAACGCCTCTTATTGATCCAAAAGAATTAGTCAGAAAGTTGCTTTTTCGGAAAGACATTTGAAAAAAATTAAGCCAACTCTTCTCGAGTTTGCTAAGTTCTTCAAACAAGTCTACGGGGAACAATATACTATCAACATCCACCGTAGATGAGTGAGAACATAAAATGACTGTTGAGTATTGTGTGAACCATTGAGAGGGGACATGTGCCCTGGCAGAGCTCCCACCCAGCAGCCAACCACCTGCTCAGCCCTGTTGTCACCACCATGTGATCTGGCCAAGTTCCTTACCTTCCCAAGCCTCAGTTTCCTCATTTTTCTGAATGACAGAATTGTTACGACAGTGAATATAAACATGTCAATAGTGGGAATCCCTGAGACTCTTCATTGGTGTCCCGACATTGAAACTATCTTCATAATAATGTTAAAACGTCATTTGCTTTGTTCCCTCTTATTCTCTCTTGAGGGCCCAGTGGCGTTTTTCAGAGGCTACATCATGAGATATCACAACAGATTAAATGCAGGGCAGAGATGAGAATCCAGCTGTCTCCTATTAAGCTGGACATTAAAGAGATTTACAAAAACGTGGAAGAATGCCTCTCTTCTCACTAAATTGTTTCGTTTTCAAAAATATAGTTGTTGCTCTTAAAACTATGCCCTTGGTGTTAACATATGATGGGTTTGTTAATGTTACTTTTAAACAAATTAATATAAAATATATTTAAATTTCTTCAGTTGTAATTTCTAAAACAGTCGTACAGTAAATGTCCATAGATACAACCCACATAAACAAAAGCTCTTTGGATCCTCAATAATATTTAAGAGCCTAATGGATCCTGAGACCAAAAAGCTAGAGAACTGTTGATTTAAATCAATTGCCCAACAAAATTTTTTTCCCACATAACAAAATGCACAAGTCAAAAAATAATTCTTTGTTAAGCTATGTAGACGAAATTTGCTTGCAGAATGTGTAGTGACTATAGCTATGCTATTTCCCCTCTTTTTAATAATTGTTGAGAGCAGTGGTTCTCAACCCTCGCTGTGCATTAGAATCCTCTGTGAAGTTTTTCAATAAAATACTGTTGTTTGGGGCCTCACATCCTGTCATTGATATATTATGAAAGCTCTTTGTCCCTGTGTGGATTAATTACATCATTCAAATAATAGATTTAAGATAATAATTTAAGAATTACCTTATCTAAGTAGGCATCTCATGCCCCAAACCAAAATTCTAGCAAACATGATTCTACCATCTATTATAGCTGTGGAGGTTCACTCTGAACTTCCCAGCAGCCCCTGAGCAACCCCAGGGCAGCTCCGATGTGTGAAGCATTTTTCCCTATGGGCCCCTTGGAACGAAGCAGAGTGTGTAAGTGTTCAACTAATGTTACCTGGATACATGACTGATTGTGAGAATGCCTAACTGAAGACTTCTACTTACTTTGTAGAGCTACCAGAATGCCCCAAGTGGCCCCCAGGGTGCAGTGCTCAATGCCCTCCATTCCAGTAAGGGCGGCAATGTTCCGAGGCGCATTCTAAACTCTTTCAAGTCTCCATCCATCCAGGGAGCCCCAATAGTTTATAAGCGTGCTGAGGAGAAGACCACCAACTCTCATCTGAGTGCACTGACCCTTTTCGGAAGCCCAGAGGCACTAGGCACCCTACAGAAAGAGACCTTCATGAGTCACGTTGAATATGGAATGGGAACCCAGTAAGGATGATGTGTTGTGGGGACTTTGTCCTGGCTGCAGCCTTTTTTCAAGGACATGAGACCCAGTACTACTGAGCTCAGTGAGAGGATCTGGAAATATGTTGGGTATCTCTGAGGTACACATGACCACTCAGGAACACAGTGGCAGAGGGACCTCTGTGGGAGAAGACACAGCTCAAGGGGTCAAGCCCAGCAGAGCCAGGAAAGCCAGCCCCGGAGGCTACACCCAGAGGACAGCCGCGGCTGCTGACCCGTTGCCCAGGGCATCTTGTGTGGGACCAAAGCAGAGCCTCTCTCCTCCACAGGTGACTCCTCAGTGAGAATGACTCTCTGATGAACTTGAATCCTGAAGGCTACAGCTCTTTGTCAAAGTCCCTTGAACTCACATGTGCTGCCACTTAGTAAGAGGCAAACAGAACTTAAGAGGCCAATTCTGAGGTCCCATACCACAATTACCAACCCAAATACCAACTCCTACCTCCCATCAACCAACCCTTTATTGAGGGTCTGGAGATGTGGGTGTGTGTGTGTGTGTGTGTTTTTAAGTAACAGCTTTATTGATATATAATTTACATACAATAACTTCACTCATTTAAATTGTATAATTCAATGGTTTTCAGTATATTCACAGAGTTATGCAACCGTAATCAATTTTAGAACATCTTTGTCATGCCAGTAAGAACCCCCCCTGTACACCTTAGCAGTCACTCCCCATTACCCCAAGCTCTTTCAACCTCCAGTCGTGGAAGACCACTAATCTACTCCCTGTCTCTATGGATTTGCCTATTCCACATATTTCATGTAAATGGAATCATACAATATATGGTCTGCTGGGCCTGCTTCTTTAATCTAGAGTGTTCTAAAGATTCATTCATGTTGTAGCATGCATCAGTACTTCATCTCTCTTTATTGCTGAGTAATCTTACATTGTGTGGATATCCCACATTTAATTTATTCATTCATCCATTAATGGACATCTAGGTTCTTTCACTTTTTAGCTATTGTGAATAACATGGGGATATTTTTTAAGCCACTAAAAACACAACAAATTTGTTTTATATCCTTCGATCGATACCTGCACGTAATCAAGAGACTCTTTCAGGGGGAGTGGGATAATCATAAAGATAAAATTTTTACTTTTACCTAAAACTTGAAACTGTTGACAATGTCTCTTATAAAGAGAGAAAAAGACAAAGATACCCAGGAACATAAATAGCAATATAAATGGATTTCTTGAATTCCATCATAAAATCATAGAATAGTGAATGAAAAGAACTTCAAGGGAGAGTTAATCCATTTTCCAAATAAGGAAACTTGAGTTCCAGAAAAGTTAAATGACTTGCTCAAGAGCATGTGTCTCTCTTGACTTCTGGTGCTGATGGGTTAAAATGTTATGCTTCCAAGTTAAAAAAAAAAAAAGATTAATAAAATTCAAAAGCCTCACAAAAAGAAAGTAAAAAAAATGTATTTATTAGAGATTTTAAAGTGAAACACTTGAAAGCTGTTTATTGCCTTCCTTGCCAGATTCAGGAGACACACCCTGGTGGTGATAAAAGAGGTTACATAACCCTGGCCCTGATGAAAGAGCGTTTGAGTTTGCGCCTTCCCCTCCCAGGTTGTGGCTCACCCCATGGTGAGTGACACAAGAGAGGAATGTTCCCTGGTGGTAGGCTGGTGAGCTAATGCCACAGCTCTGGGGTCCAGACTGGAGAAGCAGAACCATGGCAAAGGCAGTCCCTTTCCCCCCCAAGACCCATCACCCAATCAATGTAGCGATGACTTCACCTGCCCCACCCATCCCCATCAGGCACAGGGGCAGTACTGTACCAGAAAGCATTAGCATTTGAAATTCCAGAACTTTTGCTGTTCTCAGATAGCGGTATGAAGACCTCGAGGCAGAGTTGCGGTAAGATCAAGTTCCCGGGTAACAGTGGCAGCAGTGCTAGCACCCAGCCTCCCATTTTAAACACTCCCACTGTGTTTAAAGCACAAACTGTCGTGCCCTGTGCTCAGCTAACAGAGGAATTCTGCCACTAGACCACTTCTGCTGTGAGATTTGTGTGTGTGTGTGTAAGGAAGATTGTCACTGAGCTAACATCTGTGCCAATCTTCCTCTACTTTATGTGGGACGCTGCCACAGCATGGCTTGAGGAGCGGTGCTAGGTCTGCACCCGGGATGCAAACCTGTGAACCCTGGGCTGCTGGAGAAGAGCACACAAACTTAACCACTATGCCACCAGGCCAGCCTCAGCTGTATGATTTTTTTAAATTGCTCTTGGCCACCAGCCCCTAGTTTCTCCAGTCCTCCAAGGGAGGCTTCTTTTTCTTCTTGAGTCAGCCAGAGGTCATTTCTGTTGCTTACACTTAAGAATCCTGACTGACACACTACCTAATCCAGATAGAGCAACACTACTGCCCTCAGATCCTCCATTGGTGACTTTGCCGCCTCAAGCAGTGTGCTTAAGTGTTCACCATTTTATCCACATGAAGCATACCTCAACTTCCCATTTTGTGAAATGAAGACATTAATACTTCAATACTTGCTTCCACATCTCCTCCTTTCCTCTAATACAAAAATATTTCTATTTCATTCTACACTTGTAGTTGCCTTCTGTATTTTGTTTATGAGTTGATTCTAAAAGTTGAAAACAAATCAACAACCTTCACACCATGCTCATATAAAAATTATTCAACTCTGAGAGCATAGTGGATTATCAATATCATTTCTTCGTTATACATCTTATATATGTCATAATCCTTCTACCACTCAAATAAAAATGATCCTGCAATCAAATTGGAATGAGCTTTTTTTTTTTTTTTAACAATCTGTCTCTTGCTTCTTATAGAACCTTAAATTTTTCCCACCCAGGCCTAGAGGGTTCTATTCTTCTGTTCCGATCTGGATCTTCTAGCGCTGCTACAAATCAATGAGTCTAGAAGAAGATGCCACTCTTTTCCTGCTTTTAATCCAGTGTTTCCTGGAAACCACATTTTGCTTTTCTTTGTTTCCTCCCTTGTTTTATAGGTTTGATATTGTGATTTTTAGTAAATTATGAATATTTGGTCTTTGTTCATTGTTCATCCCAGTTTCTGGCACAGAGCTCCCCAAACCTTTCAATCTCCTGAGCAATGAGAGCAATAGGAGCATCTTTGTTAAATATTTGGCCTCTTGTCCTTAGGTCCTGAAATTGCTTCAGAGCCATGAAGGTGAAATGGGTGTCAGCCTCTTTTCACCACAGCTGGGTTTATATTAATGAGATGACTTTTGGAAATCACCTAAAGATGGGGGTCTGGCTGCGAGGGGAACCAACCATGAATAGAGGGTTGGAACTTTCAGTCCAACCCCCTGATTTCTGGGGAGGGGAGAGGGGCTAGAAGTTGAATCAATCACCAGTGACCAATACCATGAAACCTCCAAAACACAAAACGAGGGGATTTGGAGAACTTCCAACTTGGGAAACCAGAAGGCTTCTACATGCCACTGTGCTGGGACCCAAACTTCATAAAGACAGAAGCTCCTCTCTTCAAGACCTTGCCCTATGCATCTCTTCATTTGGTTGTTGATTCTTATCCTTTAATATCCTTTGTAATAAATTGGTAATCTAGTGAGTAAATGGGTTTCCTGAGTTCTGTGAGCTGCTCTAGCCAATTAATGAACCCAAGGAGTGGGTCTTGGGAACCTCTGATTTACAGCCAGAAGTACAGATATCAACCTGGGCTTGGGATAGGTCTGAAATGTGTCTAGGGGAAGGATGTAGTCCTGTAGGACTGAACGTTTAATCTGTGGAGTCTGATGTTCTCTCCAGGTAGACAGTGTCAGAATTCAGTTGAATTGTAGGACACCCAGCTGGCATCAGACAACTGCTTGGTGGGGTGGGAAACCACACTCCCTCTCAGTGCAGAACTATTTCAATAGGCATACCTGTCCAAGCAACCCTCTAAGAAAGGGTCTGTGGAAGATAAATATTTGGGGTCCTTGCCTTGCCTTGCTGAAGAAAACTTTCATTGATAGAAAATTTGGCTAAAAAGAAATTCTGAATTGAAGATAAGTTTTATATGGAAGTCTAAAGGTCTTTATCCATTGTTGCTGGTGAAATGTCTGGTGATGATTAAATTCCTGTTTGTTTCTTTTTGGTCATTGTTTCTGAGGGAATAAATGATACAGTTTGATGACAGAGTGTAGGGGAAAGTAGATAATAAGAAAGATCCAGAGCAAGAGGTGTTGTCCAAAAAAGTTGAGGAGAGATGCTGTACTGGTACAGAAGTTAATGTATTATTTTTGGCAGCTAGGGTAGGAGGGGAGACGTTAAAAGGAAAAAAGATTGAGTGGGAACTGCAAATAAACTCATCTACTTGACAATTGCTTAGTCACTCTGGATTTCCCCACTACAGTGAACTCTATAAAGATAACTGTTCCTCTAGAAATGATTCTCTTAGAGAAATTGTTGATTAAAAAAAAAATCAATGAGGCAAAATTCTTTTTACCCTCCAAAACACACATACATACGACATATGATAGTACTGAGATTTTTGCCTCTTCTGCAGAAAGGAGGTAGCAAATTAGAACATAATATAAATATCTTGCATCTTTAATAGCACAGTGAAGAAAAAACTTAGTGAATTACTAATGCAGTATTTTGTAATCGGAACATTTTCTTCTCCTGAAAATACATACCCGTATACCAATTATAACCAGCACCATTGGTTGTTCAGAATTTATTTTGCTTTATGAACCATGTAGAATGAAAAGAAATCAGGTTAGAATATGGTACCCTGTGACATGATAATGCCTACTATCATTACAATTTCAACAAACTTGAACTGGGATTCAAATGAATAGTGTGACTCCAAAGGAAATGGTTTCATAATGGCGTCCAGTGTTCTCAATTAACACAGGAAAGATTAATGGCTTTTTTTTTTTCCTTTGGTGGTCTCTGTTGAGGAAAAAACATTAGTTGCCATTTGATTTTCCACTCAATTGCATTTACCAACTGGCAGACAAACCAACAGGGAAAGTTCCTCCATCCAGGAGCTGGATTTGCCATGGGTGTGGCCCAGGCATGTTACCGCAGCTGATTCTCCACAGTCTGAATAGTCCACAGATAGCGACTCTCACCAAGGGGAAACTCGAAGACGGAACTAGGAGGAAATACAGCAGCTGTCGATAATTATTAGAGACTGTCCACTTCTCTTCCTCGTGTCTTAATCCTCTAATTAGGAACCTCTTCGTCCTTTGAGAACAGCCCAAGTGTATGTCTGATTAGCCACTTCCCAGCAGGGAGCAAACTGCATATCAAAATGGATTTGACGCTTCTCAGTAAACTGACAAATCAGCTAAAGACTGAGTAAAATGAAAATGTTAGAAATATCACCTCCCAAAAAAAGTGATGACTGCTATAGGCTGGAAGAGTTATGATCTGTCAGAATCTTCTGTTGCGAGGAACAGCTTAGCCATACACCAATGCTCCATGGCTGCTGCAGTCAAGAATCTGAACACGGCCTGGAATTCTCTGAGGATGTTATTCATAAAGGAACAGTTAATCAAACTCAGACCTCTCTTCAAAATCTCACTGTACAAGCCAAACCTATTGCCAGCAGAAGGAAGGTGCCAGACCAGAGAAGGTAAGCTAAAATCTGTGTGCCCTGGCTTCAGAACTATGAGGTCTCAATCCATTTTAAAAAGCAAAAAAAGTTTGTTTTGTGTGTGTGTTTTCACATTTATCAAATAGCTAGCTTTCTGTCCATACAATCAGAGCTTTGTGCTTATCCAAGGATTTTCGACCTACATAAATAGATATTTTTATTTATACTAATTTAATTTACCAAAAAGGAAAAAAACATCTCTCCTCTCTCTCCCTCCCTCTTTAGAGGAATTCAGAAAGGACAAATATGAGCCAAAATCACTTCTGGCTAGAGTCTATGGTTACCAAGCTGAAAGAGCAGGCAGTTTTCTGGGTAAATGGTCTTGCCTCAAACGCCAGATGCCTGCTAAAAGTATCACAGGCTCTCAGAAGCTTTCTGGGCCTCCCCTGCCATCACAAACACAAATGGTGGATCTTTCAACAGAGGTGCTGGCATCTTCTCCACTGATTACACCCTTGGGTTCTGAGAAGAATGATTTTCTTTATTCTTGGCTTTAAGGAAGTCTCTATCCCAAAGGCGGAGTCACTTGATTTGAGTCAAAGGTGGGGTTGTTTAGAAGTAGCTCAGAGTGATTGTCACCCAGAGAAGTCCCTAAAACATTTTGCATGTCTAAGGCTTTGTTTTTAAGTTGTATGTGCTTATAAGAACCAAGGCAAAACATTGTAAGATGGCCAAAACGCAGAACTGGTCCAAACCAGAAAGGTCCTAGATGGCGATGAGGTGCCCTGTGCAAAAGGAAACGTGTACAAAAGGGGCTGAGGGCAAAAGGAAACATGTTGCAAAATGTGCCATGTGCAAGAAGGGAAGATCTGTGCTTGCCCCAAATGCCCCCGCCCTGAGCCGTGATGCAGAGGCTCCTCCCCTTCACATCCCATACAAACTCTGCTCACCTTCCCTTTGAGGCAAAGGTGTTTTAGAGCATGCACTCTGCTTATTCCATTTGTTGATCCACCAATAAAGTTTCTGCTCTCCTATTCTGAACCCAGTCTCGTTCTATTGGTGCCAGTGGCTCCAGGCAAAAGGACCCACTTTTGGGTCACTGGTCCCTTCGGGCTTGGTAACATGATGAGAGACCCTAAAGCATTGCCATGTTCTTGCCACTGAAAGGAAAGAATAATTGTAAAGAGATTTGGGTTCTCTCAGTTTGTACAATTTCTCTGTAGGTTCACATGCTAGCTCTTTGCTGAACACTGTTTTTGTTGGTTGGTTGGTTGATTTTTTTCCCTCTTAACTTAGGGACATAGTTGTCAAAGCTCCTTGAAGATGAATGTGAAGCGAAAGTACCAATAGGTGTGCTTGGGTTCTGCTTCCACAGGGGAGAAAGTGAAGCAGCACACATGGGGATCATAAGATTTGAGCTACAGATCTGGGTTTGCATTTAGCTCTGGTCCACATCTCTGATCTTCATCTGTAAAATGTAGATGAATATTCCTACCTCATGGTGTTGTTGAATTTTTTTTTTCATTAATAAACTTTATTTTCAGGGCAGTTTTACGTTTACAGAAAAATTCAGCAGAAAGTACAGAGAGTTCCAATATATCCCCTCTCCCTCTGCCTTCAATTTCCCCTATTATTAATGTCTTGCACTGGTATCGTGGGTTGTTGAATTTTAAATTACATATCATATAAAAAAGCACAGCATTTCAAATTTTAAAGGGTGATTACAAATGTGAACTATTGATTGTTATTCAAGAGCCTCTCATTTGTTAATACATAAGACTTTCATTTCTTTGATGACATTATATGGGTCACTCTTATGGAAGATCTCCCCCAGATCCCTACCAGACCACCACAAGATTTGTGAAATAGCATCTGTGAAGATTTGTTCCTTTAGATTTGAGGTCTGTTTCTCCATAACATTTCTTTGAAATGCAAATACCCCTATGAAAGAGAAAAGAATAACCAGTATTATCATAGATAACTATTGTTGATTAACAAAAGACACAGTCCTCATTCAGACTCCAGAAAGCTACTTAGCATTAGTCGTTTTAATAAGAATGATAAAGGGAAGAATCCAGGTTCTTAAGTACAACATTATGCAAGAGGAAGACTGGAGTGGTTTTATATGGTTCAATGACCTCAGAAGGGGAAATTGTGGCACAGGAAAGGAGAAAAAAGGGAAGTCAGTTCTAAAAGAAGGGAATCTTGACTCAGAGCCCTTCTTCAAGGCAGACAGAATCAACCTCTGAGCAGGACAGCAAAGGATCTCGAAGTCTGGCCAAGTAGGAGTGCAGACAGTAGGATGTTGTTCACTGCCTTGACATTGGACGAACGTCAATAGGACCAGCTGGAAGAGCTTCAAAATAGTGCAAAGAGCATGGTTATAGAAACAGTGAAGGTTGAGAAGAATGAACATATTGGAGCTTAGGAGTGATAGAGAAGTAAGCTTAACACAAATGATAGACTGAATCCATTTTGGAATTGAGTCCCTGATGAATACACTTGCAGCTGGTTATAATTGAGGAGAAAAAAGAAGGCAAGCATGCATCTTGTCTAGAGTTCAAAAACATGTGTGAGGCTCTCAAGGGGTTCTTAGCCATCATTGACCATTAAAACCCTTGCAAAGGTCTTGTTCGTAGTAGATTCTGATGGTGGGGAGGGGCAGTAAAAATCTTTGCTTAAGCCACTTCCCCGCATCTTAACTAATCCTCCTCCCTATTGGAAGTGCTGTTTAGTTTCCAGAGCCTAGTATATTGCTCAAGCAACCCAGAAACTTCCAGGCACTGCTGGCCAGAGCCTGAACCAGACCTAATAATTCTCTTCCTAGGAATCTACCACAAGAAAATAATCAGAAATGAGGATGAATTTTTCATTCAAAGATGTTCATTGAAGCTCATGTAAATTAGCAAAAAACTAAAAATAAACTGAAGTCCAATAATAGAGAATTGGTATATCCATATTATGAAATATTACACATTATTTAAAATTGTTTTCTAATAACTGTATGATATAGAAAAAAACAACACATGATGTAATGTTAAGTGAAAAAAAATCCATGAAGACAAATCTGTGTATATAATATGAGCTCTGTCTAAAATCCTGAGCACCACCACTTACACACTAGATATAATACTCCAAGAAAGAGCAAAATGTCAACCATGGTGTGTCGTATTAGGATTCTCCAGAGAAACAGAACCAAAAAGATAGACATATAAAGAAACATTTCTATAAGGAATTGGCTTATGGAGACTGGCAAGTCCAAAATCTGCAGAACTGACGTCCCAGTTTGAGTCTGAAGACAGAAACTGTTGTTGAACCAGGAAGACCAATGTCTGTCCCAGCTCAAGTCTGAAGGCCAGCAGGCAGGAGGAATTCCTTCTCATTTGGAGGAAGGTCAGCCTTCAGTTCTCCTCAGTTCTTCAACTGGTTGGATGAGGCCCACTCACATTATCGAGGGCAATCTGCTTTACTCAGTTTATTGATTTAAATGTTAATCTCTTTCAAAAACACCCTTGTAGAAACATTTGGAATAATATTTGCTCAAATATCTGGGCATCTCATGGCCCAATCAAGTCGACACGTAAGATTAACCATTGCATGTGCTGTCACTGCATCTGTAAATTTAATGACAGCAGGGACCATATCTTTTAGTATGAGTTATTATGTTAATGATTTATGATTTATTAGCCAAGCTGAATTTGCTCTCAATATTCAAGAAAACTAAATCATGTCTTCTTTGATGTGTTATCCAAAGCAATGACATTCTTTTATTGAAATTTTCTTATTTTTGTTAGACTATGAAAAGTTGTTGAATTAGTGAAATCTCTGAGATCATTTAGTGTGCCTAAAATACATCTAAGTGGAAACAATTGGCAAATGATTTCTGTAAATTATTAGTCCCAAAATATTTGACAGAATTCAGTTATAAAGATTGTTTTGTTATTGCTTGTGATACCACAGCTCTTAATCTCAAGTTCATGTGTCCAATGAACTGGAAGCCAATCACTGAGACCCCAGTGCTTAGAGGTAGAGAAAGGTTTATTCGAATTGGCCAAAATGGGAAGGCAGGAGGATGGATTCTCTCAAATTCACCTTAATGAAAGAAGAAAGCAGAGGGTCCTTATAGAGCTAAGGGGCTTGGGAGGAGGACTTTCAGAGAAACAAAGGGGAAGTCTGTGTTTCTTTCAGTCCAGATAAGCCCTTGGGCAACCAGACTTCTGGGCGTGAATGGCAGCTGGGAGCTGGTTATCTGGTGGTCTGTATCATCTTTAAAAGGCATTCTTTTTCTTCTGCCAAACAAGCTCATTAATTCTTGTGACCCTTGAGTCACTCCTCAGGTTAAACAGAAAAACAGTAAATTAACAAGATTAACTTCTTTTCATCTGTGTCTGTGTTGGGAACAAGGTTGAAGGGTAATCATGAATATTTACAGTAACCCCCAGCTACCTGGCTTCACTTGTATTTGAATACATTGCACATAAAATCATGTACATTCCCCCAGCCTCCAAAGAATATGTACTACTTGATGAGGATGATTTTAGGCTGGTTACTTTTAAAAACTGCAGATGGGAAGGAGGCTCCGAGGAGTAGAATTTGCTTGCCCTTTGATGAGAGACATTTGCATTTGTGAAGGAAGTCTCCATCTGTGGGGGGTGTCTCCCTCTCTGCACCAGGAGGAAGTGGGGATGGCCTTATCTCTGGAAACTCTTAATGGGGAAGGCAAGGACTTAAGTTATTTACTGTCTGGTAAACTCATGTAACTGACCCCCTCCCCCGCCACCAACATCCTCCTTTGTCTTTAGCTGAAGATAATATTTAAGGTGGTGGCTTCTGCCATTTACTTAATCCAGTTTGACTCTTATCTAAAAGTTATAGAACCACCCAATAACCAGGCCCTACCAGAACTGATACCATTTTAACAACTTTTTTTTACATATTCTTTCCTTTGTTTTGTAAAGAGATAACTCACATACCTATGCCTTAAATTTAGCCCTACCCTCAACCCATGTTTGCAGCAGCTCCTACTGCCTGTGGGTCCTGTCCCCATGCAGCAGCAGCTCTTTACTGCCCATGGGTCCTGTCCTCATGCCAGAAGCAGCAACAGCAGCAGCAGCAGCTCTGACTGCCCGTGGGTCCTGTGCCCATGCTTGAAGCAGCAGCAACAGCTCTGACTGCCCATGGGTCCTTTCCCCAAGCTATTTCATACTACTCTCTAAATAAACGAGCACTACTGCCAGACCTTGAGAGTCCAAAAGATCTTTCTTTAGACTCTTCAGCTCACTGACCCCGCATCACTACTGTAACCTGATCCTACGCAGTAACTCTTACTTCAGCTCAGCATTATAGAAATTTGTTCATTCCTCTCAAGGCGGAGGTGTTTTCCTAAAAAGATTCTCTTTATAGAGGCTAACTCTAGGTGTGTGTTGGTGGTCATTGTGGTTAGGAGGGTCAGAAGGACTAGGATGAAGTTGTAGAGAAGAGGAGGAGAAACAAATATTAACTTTTCCCAATTAACTTTTACCCAAAGGATAACTTTTAAGTAAAAACAGTAATTTCCCCCTCTTGAAAAACAAAAAAACTAAGCGAAATAGCCTACTAGAGTAACACAAAAATCAAAAAAGCAGCAATTGACACTTTGACTCCATTTTCCTTCCCAGTGGTATTCACCCCTCCTCCACGTGGAGAAGCTGAGACAGAGCCCTTACAGTAGGTGACTTGTCCCAAGTTCAAGGTGAAGGCACTCTGGGCTTCGTCAGATTAATCCTCTGCTCAGATCACCCAGTCAAGATGCTACTCACAAGGAGACAAAATTTGTTTCTTGGGATTGCCCATTTGTATCAAGTGTCATTTGACAGCCCCAACCATAAACTGGTCTGTGTAACTAGGCAATTAAGTTTAAGAGGGGGGAGGGATACCTCTCTTGTTAGATCAGGAATTTAGCCCTCTTCAGATCTCCAAACAGTAGCAAATGTCTAGGAATGAGCTTCTGATCAGTCCTGATCCTGTGAAAAAGTTGGAGATCGTCAACACAAAATAACCAATAACCATTCTATAGATAAGAGAGAGAAAGTGAATTTCACTTGAGCCAGGGTGAGAATTATAATACAGAAAGGGAATTCCCACAAAGGAAGAAAGCATTCCAGAGGAGCATGGTTTACAGTACAGTCTTACACCTTTTAAGAACAAAGAGCAAACATTATACACACCCAGGATACACATTCATCAGAGTTTCAAAGAGGTATTCAGTTGCAAATTAGCAGGTCAACATGACCCTGATGTCAAGAAGGGGACTAATTATGGGCATTACTGATACAGCCTAGGAGGGGAAGCATGCAAGCTTATCTTAAAAGAGTATATTCTTTAATGGTTAAGCAGATGTACAAGGTCTGTTTGATAGGCCATAAATCAGGCTCCTTTAGTTCACGCTGAATCAGTTTTGAACCCAAATAGTTACCACGTATCTCTCAATATGTGAAAATCTCTTGTCAGAGAGGAACCAGCTTTATAAGACCCCAGTTTCCTTTCCAGCTTCAGTGATGCTCTGCTAAGAGCTTACCCTAAATCTGGGTTCCAGAAGGCTCACCCCAAGCCAGACCTGACTCCTGAGCTGTCCAAGTAGTGCCTACCCATCCCAACATGAGTTCAGGCCAGGTACTACCATACTACCTTGTGACCACAGGACCGGGAACAGAATGTGCCACCCCCAAACATGCCTCTTTGGCATAAGGGCTATTTTGAGCTGATGATTATTACAAAAACAGCAGACATAAGGAAAGTTCCGAAAATCTAGTGGAAATTACCCATTTGTAAGGGAAATTGACGTTTATAAGCAAAATCTCCATTCGTAAGGGTGTCTGCCTCTCAGTGCCAGGAGGGGGAGGATGACTCTAAATCTCTAGAAACTCTTATCAACAGGGAATTTCAATTACCTAAATTTGCATAGCAACTTTGCCCTTCCTTACTGTGCTTTTCCTGGAAACCTCCCATAACTGACCTGTTCTTAACAAGAGGATGTTAAAGCTACTGTTCAGAGGCTGCAACCCAGTCAGGAGCATGGGCAGAAGAGAAAATTTTGATGTGCCAATTGAAATTCATCCTACCAGTGCTTGCAAATACCAGCCTGTCTTCCTTGATCTCTTAAACCTTACCTTATACTCTGGATGGTGGCGACATAATTGAGAGCCGGTCCTTCTGTTTCCTTGCCAATCCATGGTGGGATAAACTTCTTTCAAAGACCAGTATGCCATTGTATTGGCTTCTGTGCATATAGGGTGGCAAGCCCTTGCTGGGTAACAACCTCACCTTGAAATGTCTCTGCTTTCTTGCACCAAGACCAAACCCAAACCTAGAAAACAGAGGTGACAACAGGAACTTGGTCCTAGCTGTGCACCACCCTGGGACGCAAGACAAGGGACCTCAAGCTGGGTGGTAGGTGAAAAAGCTTCAGGTCTAAACTTAGATAATCCACAGGAAAGTCACTAAAGCTTGATTGTACCTCACGTTCAGACTCACAGATCATCTCACTAAATTGGATAATAGTAGTGTATGTGTTTTTGGCTTTAGGGTCTACAAAAAGCTTTTCCATACATTCACTCCATTAATGCCCTTGGTGATCAGAACCCTGTGGAAACAATGTAAGCAGGAGCTGGAAATGCTGCTCATTCTCACATGACCCAATTTCTCAGTTTTAATTCAAATGCCGCCTTGATATGACATTTTCTTAGTCCATGTCCTTTTTCACTCCAAAAACAAATCCAGGGTTTTTTTTTAACCTTTTATTTTGATTTTTCACCTCTTCTACCACCTGTGATTCTCATACATTCCTCATGGTAATATTTTTCTTTATCCATGCCCACTTTTTCCAGTAGCCATTGAATGCCTTCCATTGTGCTAGTTACCCGAGGTTTGATGGTGTGTATATTATTGCCAAATAATATAAGACAAGCTTCTCTTCACAGGTTGCTCACAAGCAAATTAGGAAGATGGGGTAACATTAAGAGCTGGCATTTACAGGCCTTTTAAGTGCTTTTTATGTGTTAGCTAAAATAATATTTACAAACACACCATATGGTATTATTATCTACACTAATAGATGAGGAAACTGAAGAACAAAGAAATGCTCCATTAGTTGACTAGCACGCAGTTAGATAAGGAACCAAACCACAGTTTGAAAGGCAGTCTAACTGTTTAACCACTTTGTTATAATGTGCCCACTGTATAAATGAGACAATGATTAGAAATATATCATAATATATCATAAAATATTTAATAGTATGATCAACACAGTCATGGAAATAACTAAACAATTACTATTATGTGGTATAAGCATCAAGAACAAGGTGAAGCTGGGATTCTTGGGAAAGGATTCTCTTTGTTTCCCTTTATCTGAGGGTAGCAGTTAAGCCTGCAGTGGTTAAAACCTCTACTCTCTTATCCCCATCCTCTCTTTACCCTGCCTTTGCGTGCAACACCCATCACTCTATTGACACAGTTCCTAACAGTGGCCACTTAACCACTGGATCTAGTGATTTTGCTTTTTAGCCTCAGTCGTCCTGACAAGGTGAGGTGCTGCTCCTGTCTGAGGACTGGGGCTCTCTAAAGTTGCCCTGCCAGCTCTCTTTTGTAGCAGCCAAATGCCAGGTTCTAGAGTCAGCCTAGCTGTGTGACCTCGCACAAGCTTCTTAAATGCTCTGTGCCTCAGCTTCCACTTCTGTAACTATTTAACAGGGCTTTGTGAAGATTATATGAGTCGATATGTGTAATGTCCTTTGAGTAGTCCTAGCACTTTAGAAATATTTGCTCACTGTATACCAGTTCTTATTAATATTCTATCATTATTAGTTATTTATTGTTATTATATCTTACTATCTTCTGAGTGATGGTTCAGTCCGCAGTTTGCCTTACATGTCTTTCCCTCACATATTAGAGATCTAGGCTGAGGTTCAGTCCTCATCCTGTCTTCCTTTCTGCATCCTGTCTTCCCCAGAAATCGATCCTGTCCTGAAGTTTCAGTGACGGTTTACGTCAGATAACTGCCTGATCTGTAGTGTATCCCTGGGTTTCCTTTGAATTCAGATTTTCTATTTCCAACTCTTTACTAGACTGCATTGCTTGCTGTTCTTGCTACAACATTGAACAGAACATATCTAAGACCAAACTCTTCATCTGAAGCTCAAAATTGGTTTTTCCGTCTGATTTTCCTATTCACGTAGTGTGGCAAACAGACCTTAAGGTGACCCCTGGTGATTTCCACCTCCTGGTGTCCAAGCCTTGGTGTGATGCCCTCCCCTGGATGAGGGCAGGACCTGTGACTTGCTTCTAACCAGGAGAATATGACAAAGGTAATGGGGTGTTACGTGAAGGGACTCCAACTTAGCAGACTGGAGCAAAAGGCTCTTCTTACTGGCTTGATGAAGTAAGCAGCCATGTTGAAGAAGCCCCCATGGCAGAGAACTGAAGGTGGTCTCCAGGACCTGAGGACTGCTTCCAGCTGACAGCCAGCAAAACACAAGGGTCCTCAGTTATACAACCACAAGGAAATGAATTCTGCCAACAACCTGAATGAGCTTAGAAGTGAATTCTCCCCCAGGCGAGCTTCCAGAGAAAATGCAGCCCAACTGACACTTTGGTTGCAATCTTGTGAGACCCCAAGCAGAGAACCCAGATAGGTTATGCTCAGACACCCAACCCACAGAAACTGTGAGATAATAAATGTTTATGTGTTGTTTTAAGCTGTTAAATTTGTTATGCAGCATAGGAAACTAATACTCTTGGTATCAGCTGATATCCATGGCAACATCATTGTCTTGGTCTTCCTGGAATTAACGTTATCTTTAATTCCTAGCTATTCCTTGTCATTCACTCACTAAATCTGATATGAATGAACTTATAAATAATAATTGCTAATATTTATGGATTAATTTTTTAAGCCATATGTTGTTACTTAGTTTTGTAATAACCAGTGACTTAGGCATTCTCTTTATAGATGGTGAGATTGAAATTTGGAGAAGACACGTAATTTGCCAGAGGTTTCACAGTCAATAAACGTCAGAGCGGGGATTCAAATCTGGCACATCTGAGTGCTAATCCTATGCTCTTTCTACTACATTGGACTGAGTACTCAGATAGTCCTAAATTCAGAATCGGAAGTCGTAAGTTACAGTTAAAATTAAAACTCCTCATATCATCATTTTAAATCGTTCAATATCTGGTCTTGGTTTCATCTTACAGACTTTTTTCCTACTGTTCATTTGCTCTCTCTTAAATTGTTTGATGTTTTTCTATCTCCTAACATTGATCCATAATCTTCCTTAGTCCTATAAAATCCTCAGTAAAACAATATATCCCTTTGATAAGCTAGCATTGGAAAAGGAATGTTCAAGTGTGGAAGGGTGAGCTCGCCAAGAGGCCCTGATGCTGTCACTCTAAATGTCACCTTGAATTCACATCTGAATCACAAAGATTACTCCTTTTTCTTTTCTTTCTTTTTTATTGCAGTAACATTGGTTTATAACATTATATAAATTCCAGGGTACATCATTATATTTCGATTTCTGTGTAGATTACATTGTGTTCACCACACAAAGACTAATTACCATCCATCACCATACTCATGTGCCTAATCACCCCTTCACCCTCCTCCTTCCACCTTCCTCTCTGGTAACCACCAATCCAGTCTCTGTCTCTGTGTGATTGTTTGTTGTTGTTTTTATCTTCTACTTATGAGTGAGATCATATGACTTATTTCGCTTAGCGTAATACCCTCAAGTTCCATCCATGTTGTCAGAAATGGCCAGATCCCACCATTTTTTATGGCTGAGTAATATTCCATTGTGTATATATAGCACTTCTTCTTTATTCATTCATCCCTTGATGGGCACCTAGGTCGTTCCAAGTCTCAGCTATTGTGAATAATGCTGCAATGACCATAGGGGTGCATGTATCTTTACACATTCATGTTTTCACGTTCTTTGGATAAATTCCCAGCAGTGGGATAACTGGATCCTATGGTAGATCTATTCTTAATTTTTTGAGGAATCTCCATACCGTTTTCCACAGTGACTGCACCAGTTTGCATTCCCACCAGCAGTGTATGAGAGTTCACAAGGATTGCTTCTGCCAATGCCATGCTTATCCTCATAGGTTACTGTTCCCTTGCCTTTAACATATGAGCAATGTGCCAGAGATGTCTGCTATTAGCTGCCCTGCCCGAAGCCTCTCCTATAGGAAATTGCCCTACTCACTGCCCTCTTTAAAAGGTGAATGGATTGTTCAATATCAGTGCCATCTCCAGTCATTTGAAGCCTGAGGCAAAGAGAAAAATGTGTGTCCTTACATGCACTTATCAAAACACCCTTGCATAGTTTGAGCCAAGCAATAAAAGTTAACGAAAACTCTACAATCAAACACCACTATATAAAAGCTCTGCATTGTACGATCTCTTCTTATGTCATTGTCAACCCTCCTAAACCTATCTGGTGAGAAAGGAAAAGGCGACAGTGTCCAGGATCCACGAGCTGATAGAAAACAACTCTCCTCCATTGTACAATAGCACAAGATCATAAAACAAACAGGCAAAACCACCCCATCTGTATGTACAATATTAATATTTTGTCCCTCATGGTATTTTTGCATTCATTTTATTTTTTAAATATTGTATTAAATGATAAAATATTATTTGTCTTGATTATTGACTCTTTTGGCATCGCTTTAAATTATGCACCCAAGGAGAGTGCTTCATTCTTTTCCCCTTAATTCTGGCCTTGTTCAAGATCAACTGCTCAGCCTCAGCTGATTGAACTTCCTATGGCCATCTGACCCAGGGACGGCCCATGTGAGAGATTTGTCTTTGTTGTCTCTGTTCTGCCATTAAGGAAACTGCTACGGAAAATACATTCCAGAAAATCCTACAGCAATCATACAAACTTTCACACATAGGATGACATCATCCTTTCCCCTCACCTCTCTCCCATTCTTCCTATGTGACCAAGATGTCTCCTGTGGAAGGGAGGGGGGGAGGGAGGGAGGGAGTGGGAAGGAGAGTTCCCAGGCGGAATCTGAAAGGGAACAGGACTGGGAACTCCATGCGGAAGTTGACTGTGGTAAGATAATGAGGAAAACTAGACCTCATAATGTGAGGTTTTATGCAACTTGTTCTTCCTTGTCCAATTTTCCTCAGTTTTCCCTTAAGTTTGTACTAAATTCCCTTCACTGTAAAGTATAACGCCATCCTCCAGGGGCCTGATCCTTTGATGAACTTTGCCTAACTACTGTGATGCTTGTTAACTTCCTCCTTTTATACCCACTGTCTGTCCCACTGATAAGCTGTCTCTCTTGCATCAGGGGTCCCTCCTATTTCAGTCACCTTGGGCAGCTCCTGAGGTACCTCTTCTAGCTCAGTAGGATCAGTTCCTGGGGTCAGTCTCAGGAGTCAGAACTGTGAAACTAATTCATGACCTTCTCCACCAAAGAACATAACCACACTGGCCACCTACAATTTACCAAGGAAAAGCCATTTATTTTAGTAAACTACACATTTTAATAAATGAAAATTTTAATAAATAAACATTGATATCATCAATTTAAGAGCATTCACCCTTGGAGATTTGTACAGTCCTGATGACATTAATAAGAGAATATCTTTGCTTCTCACCCTTCTTCCTCTGGTGCCAGGAAGACTAGCTACATTCACTCCCTTCCTTGCAATCATAAACTCAGCTTATCTCCTGGGAACCAGACCTTCTCCTGGGCTGGACCTGAATCTCCCATGGCCATAAACACACAAAGAAATGTTAACGCTGCGGGAAGGAAATATTCACTCCTAGTAAGCTGGTGGAAATTCCATGTAGGCCCGTATTTGGAAGTTTTCCCCAATAGTCATGGAATCCAGAAACTTATCTTTACTATTGCAACACACTTTTCAATTGTATGATTGACCTCCCAAAATAAATTCTAAGTTCCTTCTTGGAAGGACCATGTTTTAAATGACTTCCACTCCCCAGACGGCCAGGCAGAAATCACCATATAAAGAACTCTATACAGAGTGACAGATCAGACAGTTTTGAGCATTGTTGCCTCAGTTATTGCACAGTTGTTTGGGTCAGGCAAAGGGCAACAGGTTACTTAGGGGAAGTTCCTGCTAGTCCTTAGGTCCTTGGAAGAAAGAAGAAAAGACTGGCTGTTGGGGCTGGTCCATGAAGGGTCAGGACTATCCTGCACCAAAGCATGGGGAGGGGAGGCATCTGAGCTGTGCATAACAGGACTAGTTTATTAGGATATTCGATGCAGATCATGAAGGACCACCTTCATCAGGAGGGCAAATACTTAGTTGCTGTCCAGGAAAAGACGCTGGAGGTCTTGGTTTAGTAGGGCAGTTCTGCACCACTCTATGTACAGCACAGATGATCCAGACGCACAAGAATGAGCAGCTGCTTTGCAGACGGTAAGTTGGATGGATGAAGTAGAGAGAAAAAGGAAAATGAGGCTAGAGTTGAAAACTAGGGGCCAGAAACATGAGGAGGCTCTGATAAATAGAAAACTGGCTTGGAGATTTTTTTCACAAATTCAGCCTATCTGCAATGCATCCCTCTTATAAGGGCTTTTCTAGACTTGTCTCAGGGTGGTTAATTAAATTCCTCAAAGTCACACAGTTAGAAAATTAGAGAAGTGAGTTTTGGAATCTATCTAAGCAGTCAGTTGGAATTTAGCTTAATACTGCCTCTGAATAGGAAATTTTTCAGCATTTCCTCCACCAAATAATGGTATTTAATTATTTTTATGCTTTTTTAATACTCTAGTGTCCTGGCAGTTCTCATGTTACTTTTGTCACTCTTTTAATTTCCTTTACCTTACAAAGACTTTTACTCTGGTAGATCACAGCACAAGGGAATTATTCTCTGTTCTAAAATCTAAAAGATCAAACATATTTCAAGCTGTCGGAGGGTAAAACATTGCAACAATGATGCAGAACTAGGAGCCCAAATCATTTTAAAAACTTGTTTACCTAGAAATACAAATGTCTCCAGTGACATTTGACATTAGCGATGTGCAATATTGATGACAACACAGTGTCACTGGACTTTGTGTTCCACAGCATTTATTTCATCAGTAAAGTGACATAAAAATTTAGCTTCTCATGATCCCACACTTAGTACAGAAAATTAAGCTCAAACTTTTAAAATGCTTCATGCTTAAACATATTGATTATTTTTTCTGGAAGTTAAAAATGAAAGTGATAAATTTTCATTAATGGTCTGAAGGTATGTTTTCAATAAAGTATAGTACCTAATTTCTCTGCTTTAGAAATCTGACTGAATGGAAATGTGCGTGTTTATTTATTTGTTTGAGAAAGAAGTATTGATATGAATCTGAAAAGCCTGAAGACCCAAACTTCTGCACACATGAATAAGCACGTGATATTACGGTTGTGACACAAAGACAGAAGCAAGGATGCTATAGACTGAATGCTGATGTCCCTCAAAATTCGTATGTCGAAATCCTAATCCCCAATGTGATGGTATGTGGAGGTGGGACATTTGGGAGGTGATTAGGTCACGAGGGTGGAGCCCTCATGAATGGAATTAGTGTCCTTATAAAAGATACACTGGAGAACTCCCTCCTGCCTTCCACCATGTGAGGACACAGCGGGAAGACAGCCATCTATGAACTAGAAGGAAGTCTCTCACCAGACATGGAATTTGCCTACATCTTGATCTCAGACTTCCTAGCCTCTAGAACTGTGAAAAATAAATTTCTGTTATTTATAAGCCACCAAGTCTATAGTATTTTCTATAGCAGCCCAAATGGACTAAGACACAGGACTTTCTCAGGAAAGATTTTCAGCCTTCTAATAACTCTGAAAAATGTTCCCAGCAAGGGCCTAAGTCAAAGAATATAAAGCACAAAACTTCATTTCTTGACGGTAGAGGAGCACCATCTAATCGGACTTTCTGTGACGGTGGAAATGTTCTATATCCTGAGCTGTTCAGTGTAGTTGCCACCAGCCACATGTGGTTATTGAGCATTTGAAATGTGGCTAGTGCAACTGATGAGTGAAATTTTTAAATTTTATGTTATTTTATTTAAATTTAAATAGTCACATGTGGCTAGCGGCTACCACATTGGCTAGTACAGCAGTAGAATGCAGCAAAGATGTTCTCATATCCTTAACTTCCTATGCTTAAGGAAAGAGCAAAAAGAAATTCTTTGAGGAGAATGGTTTGAGTGAGGAATGGGGAAGACCACATTCATAATCTTAATTTCTGGTTGTATCCATTGTACGCTTCTCAGTTTCACTTTGCAGACCAATAAAATCCACTACAAATTGCACTATGGTTTTACTGTGAGAGGCAGCCGGGGATGGTGAACAGAGCACTGGACAGGGGGGATACTTGATCTGGAATTTAGTTTGGGTGTTCTGCTACCTGAACAGGCCCCTGTCTCTCTGAACTTGAGTTTTCTTAGTTGCAAAATGAAACAGTTGAACTCAACAAATGCTAGAACATCACCCGGCGACAATGTTTTACACTCTCATCCTATTGACAAGACATTATTAAAACTTTTTAAAAAATCAGTATTATTGCTTCATAGAGCTATAAATAAAAATCTTAGAAATCTATTGATTTAAAATAAAACTCTAAGGGAGTGCCAGAAATGCTCTGGATTTTCTGCAGAAAAGATTTTGTGACACATAGGAAATATAAATAGTGGCTCAAACGCATCCTTTGCTAGGAGAACAGAAGTGGGCAATAAAGCTTATGTGTATGCTTAGAGCTGCATCTCTTACTCCCACAAGTTCCATTGGCTTTGCCCATAGAACAACCATAACTGATCCACAAAATTATCTCAGCGTCGGGCTCTACGCAGTGGAGGCAATGTTTACACAAAGCGGTTAGCTGTCGTCCTGTGAGAGGCCTCTAAATCAAATTTGCACATGCAAGCAAAGGTTTGCAAGGACTAATCAGATAATTATACCCCAGGCAAGCAATCTGCATGGCAAATGGGGCAGAGTTTTATTTTATTTGCTTTACATTTCAGCCTCGGTAAAACAAGGCACTGCGTAAAATCTCAACTTGGGTGGTGTTTTGTTTGCAATTACTCGTGTTTGCTAAAATAGGTTATGAGTTTATAAGGAGTATGTTAGGCTCTGTGACTTACAGTGCAAAATGACCTCATACTGTTGCCACCAGCAGGGGCCTGTGCCATCCAGAACTGTTTTTCTCTATACTCGTCCCACAACATAAAACATCCTAAGTTTTTTTGAAAAATAGACAAGGAACTCCACCTCTGGCCTCTGAGGCTTAATAGTCTATCTTCAGATGTGTGGTTTGTAACATAAAAAAGTACATAAGCCAGTCTACACCTGTTATCTTAGTAGACAGATGACCAGTTGAAACTTTAAATGTCTGACGCTCTTCTCTGTGCCTTTTAGCAAACTCTCAATATAGTTCTAATGGGCTCTTAAAATGTGAGGTAACCACCAGAAATAGCAGCTTTATTTAAAAAGCTCACTGTTAAGATGCTTTTGCTAATCTGACATCAGGGAAAACGCAAGTTCAAATTTCATGCTTTGGAAAGCAATAAAAATCACCACCTGGAAATCTAGAGGCACAGGCAAATTGCTATTCAAAGCAGGTGTGTCAGCCTCGTAGAAACATGGCAGAAGTCATTCAGTGGTTCTGGAAGGAAGGTTAGGGTCCCAAGAGGGCAGCAACTTCCTGGAGGGCCTTTGCTGTCGGCATTATAACTGGGCATGTCGTAGGCATCCCGTGTCTAGCAAAGAAAAATCTATTAGTTATGCGTGGGATGGAGACAGGTGGGTTAAACTGACTGATTCAAACCATCACCTTGAAATAAAAGAACTAAAAACAACAGACCCCACATGTTTATGAGCTCAAATCCTAGAGGGCATTTCTATAAATCTTTTCCAATTTTGATTCTTTTTTTTTCTTCTTGGCTCTGGCCTGGATCGTGAAAAGAAATGCTATACGCTGCCAGAAAGAATATTTTCGGAGCTTCCAGCCCCAACTTGGTAAGTCCCTCTGGTTCAGATCACGTTGGAATAATTTCTGGACTTCCAATTATTTAATATTTACCAACCACTAATGCTATTCTGAGAAAAAACTCAGAGTATCTGATGTAGTCATTAGTTAGCAACTGAAAAAAGGTATGAAGAGACAGGGTGGGAACATAAACTCATTAATTTTTTAAGCTTCTATTGAGTTCCTCTAGTGGTGGGCTGCATCAGTATTTCTAGTTTTTTACTCTATTCTGTATCCATACCTTTCGTCATGTGGCTTTGAAGTTTCTTCCACAAGACGTGGAATGTATTTCCCCACTCAACTAATGTTGAGCTTGATCATGTGACTTGCTTTGGCCAATAAAATGCTAACGGACGTGACATAATTAAATATTTGAAATGTGTGTGTGCAGTTGGGTTGCCCACTCATGGTCCTGCCTCTGCCATGAGAACATTTTCTTCTGGTTAGCTGATGCCCCTTCAGCCTGGGTCCCAGAAACAGACCAGAACACAGCCTACAGCAAGCAACGAAGCCAACTGAATCCACAGCTTGAAAAGACTCTCCGAGCTGAACTGAAGCTAGATCTTCTGAGCCACAGGTAACCTCAGAACCATGCTTTAGAGTATACATACCAAGTTTTGTGCGATGCTGAGTTTTAGTGTGGTTGGCAATAGAGCATTTTTGTGGTAATTGTTGACAAAGATACTTCTTACGTACTACGCATTGTGCTGGACCCTGTGGACCTCAAGATGAATTAGAGACAGCTCCTGCCCTTGAGAAACTCTGGGTCTAATAGAGGGGATGTGTACATAAACTGCCCAATGTAGTTAGTTTATGAGAGGTCTGGATCAGGTACTCTGGAAAAAAGGAAACAAGCTGAAGAAAAAGATGGATGGCCACCAGAATAGAATTCCACTGCACTGAGTTCACTATAGTCCTTTTTTTACTTTCTGAGAAAACTGACCTTTTACATAACTAATCAAATCCAAGCTCCTGCTGGTTAATAATTTTTTCATAAGGTGTGTGTTTAAAATATACTCATTTTCTCCTCCGTAGCTACATGTACATTTATGACAAAATGACAGCTGATCCAAAATTAAATTTAGGCTAAATCTCTAACATAAATTGAGTTCTATTCTATTTATCGGCAACACGAGAAGTGTATGTTTCTACCTACCAAAGAAAATACCCAAACCACCTGGGGATGTACAACAAGATATGTTCTTTCTCCATATGTAAATTCAGGTCATGTGGAAATGCAAGGTGTCAAGGCCGGATTCCCTAGGAGACATTTTCACACCTGCAAATTCCTCCCTACCATTTAGGACATCCAACCTGTATCCCACTGTTCATTTGCAATAAAGAAAAAGTTCCATCTTTTTCCTGCAGAAGGAATACTTTGGATTGCCCCCAAAGACTTATGAAATTCTGGAGACGGCAAACAAGGAGGTGAGGGATGGGAGAAGAGATGTTGAAGTTATTGATCTCAGTTGGAGAAAGGCTTATGCTACGTGTCTCGGTGTTTGCAGTGAGAGGCATGGTTGCATCTGCCCTTAGTCTGTGCTAGGCTGCTAGGGGGCCTGAGTCAAGGTGTCTAGGCATTGTGTTCAACAATGTAAATATTCCTCTGCGTCTGATAATTCAGGAATGCTGGAGGATTCGTGCTATAACCAGCATCAGCTGATATATAGCATGAATGCCCCTACTCCACACTTTCTTGCCAATTGAGGCTTTCAAATTCTTCTAAAAATAATGTTGCAAAAAGCTACTGCAGTTTGAAGCTTAAGCACATGAACTTTGGAGCCAAACAACCTAGGCTCGAATGTTGCATCTACCACTTCCTAGAGGTATTATTTGGGAAAATCGGTCTTTCTCTATAACTTGATTTCCTCATCCATAAATTACGTATAGCAATACCACCTATTTCATAGGGTTGTCATGAGGAGGAAATGAGATAATGCGTATAAGTTGCTTAGAAAAGGCCCTTGCACATAGGAAGAGCTACGTGATTGGTGTCTATTGCTATTACTCCCCATCTACTAGACTAAGCATTTTCTAGCTTCCCATCTGACCACCCTTGCATTAGGACATCGTCATCACAAATGTTGGGACTGAGAAAAGACTTAAACATTTAGTCTATCTGCTCATTCAGCTCCTCCTACCCCTGCCCCATCACATCTTCTAGACTAGGAAACAGGCTCTGAGAGGTTAAGTGATTTGCTCAAAGTTAATGGCAGAGTCAGGACTAGAACTGGGTTATCCCAGCTCCTGATGCAGCGCAATTACTATTAAACTAAGCTGAGATAAGCCACTTTATCTTGGGGGGGAGGGGTGATCAAGGTTGATCACACCTAGGCAGAGGGCTTTGTGTAGCCCATCGCAGAGAATCACCACCAAGGTGCACGGGGGGAGGTCAGGCCAGCAAGGACCATCCTTATGGCTTCCCAGCAGCACTATCCTTTCTTTGGTTACATTAACTGATGGAAGGATTTGGGGAAGAAAAGTAGAGGCACCACAGATGTCTCTTTCCTACAATTTAATCTCTCTTTTGCAGAGGAATCTGTGGGTTGAGACTCTAAACAATTGCTTGTTCCCAGCTGTGTTTCTAAGGGATTTAATACTTCTGCCTCTTTATATGATAGTTAATATTCTAGCAGGGGCTAGGTTTTACCACGGGTGTCAATTTAGCTCTGCCGTGGGCATGAGGTCCCTTTCCAACCCCACTAAATCCATGCTACTTTGTACAATGCAAAACCTCCTCTCCATGCCAAGACACACACACACACACACACACACACACACAGCCCTAACAGGAACTAGCAGCACTCTTCTTTATGATAAACCTGTTGTGTAAACAAAGATTATGCTTCCTTTGTCATTGAGAAAATTGGAATTTGAAAAGTTTTATGGATTAGAACAGCAGAATGAGGACTCCCACCCAATCTTCCATTTCCAAATGCTTTGTTTTTTGAGTAAGGACAAATGTGTTAGCCATTCTTGTACAGGGTGCCCTGTCTCAGTGTTCATAGCTGCCACTCAGTGCCAAGGGAAGGCAATTGATGCCACAGGCTCTTCTGTATTTTTTCATCCCCAAAGAAGAGAGCTCAAGAAAAACTCATTTTTGACAAGTGATTTAAAACGGATAACATATACTTTCCTTTCTGAACTCCAGGCTGGCGCAGTGTTTCGCTCAGCCTTCGTGCTCAGATCTGCGTGCTCTCAGGAGATACAAAGCGTTGACATGCAGTTCTGTATTTCTAAGTATTAACACACGTGGAGGGAGCCTTTACAATTACTCACTCATGCCGAGGTCTCAGGAAGCCCGTTTGAGTCCTTCTCTCCCTGATGGCCCGTCAAGCTGCCATGAGCCAGCATGGCTATTGTTGTCATGTGTTGGCAGGAAACCTGCCCCAGTGGAACCCTCACAGCAGAGTGGAAAAGGTAAAGACGAGCAAGTAAAATGGGAACGTAAACGATTTTTAGCAATGTTTTTAATGGCACATGGAGATATCTAAATACCCAGTTCTCAACTCCTCCAACTCTAAGCTGATTGTTTTAGCGCTAGGGCATCAGGAGGCCACATTCTCCCCTCTTCCCATCTCTCCATTCTCCCCCTTCCCTCAAACCCCACACATAGGAGGGAAAACCCCCACAATTTCTCTGTAACCTGAAGGAATGAGTCTTGTCAAGTTAGTTCCATTTTCCTAATATGAGTTGTTCTAGTAAGTTTAAGAGGCCACCAGAGCCCTTTGAATTAGGAACAAATCGCAAATCATTGTAACGTTACACCTATTCCTGTTTTATGACAGCAATAAATCAAAGCAACCTCACAGTGTGAAAACCAGCTACAGCAGTCACAAGTGCCAGGCTCTTGGAGATGCCAGTGCCCAAACATCTCTAGCTTTGCAGCGTATGTTTTGGCTCCTGGGGGCTCAATTTTTCAATTAAGGATTAAAAAAAAAAGTGTGTGTTTGTGTGAAAGAGAAAGAGAACAGCTTCAGGTAAATTTGCCAGGCCAGACAATGGGGCTCTTGTTCTTTAAGAATTTTATTTATTTATCTTAGATTTACTTTTGTGTTCATATGACTTTTGAAAGGAGTTTTGGATATGGCATCCAGCCGAAGAGTGTTACACAAAATTTAACGTGACCTTGATTGTGGATGAAGTGCAGGTCTCCTGAAGATGCTATGTCGTATGGTACCAGCAAGGGCTCTAAAAACCTGTTCAGCTTTCACCTACAAGTCGTGCTTCATTACGTATTGGTTAGAATGCCAGGTGGCTTTGCAAAATATTTCTTACATGATTCTAGGCATGTAGGAAATAACTTAGGAAGAGACTTGGTACGTACCAAGTTGTCTTTCCTGGCAGGCAATTGAAATTTTAAAAATGCAATTATTATTTCCTACTAATTTGAGCATCTATTCCAGAGAACATATTTAGCTTTATACTTGCTTCCTGGAATAATTTATCACTTATTACTAATCAATAAAAAAGCAATGAGGGCTAAAGTTTTGAAACAATGAAATTGCTCTCATAGTTCAAAAGCGTGTCTGGGTGCTAATCTTTTATATGAGTTGATGCTAATAAACCTTTTGAAAAAAATTACCTGACTTTTTTTCTTTTTCAAAACAGCAATTATATTGAAATTATTTCACACTTTTAATTCAGGGACCACCAGAAGTTTTATTAAATATCTCTCAATATCTGTCAGATTAGCCTTACTCTGGTGTCTGTAATCAAAATCAAAGACTCATGTTGGGTTGCTGCTTCCTCTTCATACCTGGACCCATGGTGGTGGTCAGTTTCTCCCTTCACAATCTCAACAACACCCCCCACCCCCGTTTCCCACTCCAGACCCTCGTCCACTCAGGCAGCATTTTCACAGCCTCCTCACTACGTTTTATCTTTCATAACCCTTTAATCCTTTGTGCACAACAACGTCAGATTAATCTCTCTAAAGCTCCAATTTCACCATCTTACTTCCCTGATTATTAAGAAGCTCCTATGACTACTTATTGCCTGTCACATGGAAGCATATCATCACCAAGACCGTAGAACTGTATGAGTCAAAAATTAACCATCACCGTAGCACTCACAGACAGAGCCACATGTGCAGACAGGCCTCAGACAGGTTATATCCTCTTGGGCTGGTTGTGATCAAAGCCTGGTCTTTGACATGTTTTTAGATACATTCTATTTACCAGACTTCCCACTAGGCCCTGGAAAATTGATTCATTCTAATAACACACACAAAGACAGTTAAACACTAGGGCACAGTTTATTAATTTTCAGTGGGCCAACCACCACCAGGCCTGGGAACAGGACTGGTCAGATGTGAACCAGGCACTCCCTTCCTGGTGAGTGGTTCCTCTCGGGAGACTAGACTATTTATCAGCGGGTGTGTAGGGAGCACAGAATCGGAAAAAGGAAATTGATTGTTGCCTGAAGGAAATATGCGTCAGACTCATACAACCCAACATTGACCTTCTCCACCCAAGGGATAGCTCAGACTAAGAAGGAAATAGAACTAACCTTATCATCTAAATTAAAGCACAAATCTCCCTGGAGAGCAATGGATAAACAAGGATGGTTCTTTTTTTATTATTATTATTTGTGTTAGTTTTCAATATCCAAAAAAAAACAAAGAACACTTACCGGTTTCCAGATTTTGTGTCATTATGGCATCTCTTTATGACCTGTTATTACATACAACCTTCCTTTCATTTTAGGCTCTCTTCCTAATGAGGTAAGATTTCATAACCAAGCTATTCCTAAATTGCAATATAGCGTGGGATACAATGACACACATCCGGACATTGCCCATTGTTAGTAAATTGTGTCCATTTCATTGAGACTGACTTCTCAGCCTGGTTTCTGAATTTCTGAATGCAGAGATTTATCTAACTTTCATTCATATATCCCTATCCTATCACCAAATGGCCCTGAAATTCACTTCCCCATCATAAACCTTTCACCCTACTGATAGAACCCTACCAAGATTCTAGCTACCTCTTCCATATTTGTTAATTCAATAGTTTTTCATTCAATGCTTTCTCTTTGCCAGACACAAAGGCCTTACTCCCCTGGAACGAAGGTGTCAGGCAATCACACTAATAATCACAGCACTATTTGCTAAGAGCTGTAATAAAAAGTAGCTGCTATGTGTGGAAGAAATGCTGAGAAGGACATGATTCAGTTTATCCTGGAGAGTCACCATATGCTTCACAGAAGAGGTGACACCTAAAGATGACCTTTAAAGGGCATGGGAGGTAGAATAATGCTTCCCAAAGATACCTACATTCTAATCCCCAGAACTTGTGAATAGGTTATGTTACATGGAAAAAGAGGATTAAGGGTGAAGATGAAATTAAAGATTGCTTATCAGCTGACCCTGGGATGGGGCAATTATCCTGTATTATGAATGGGCCCAATGTAATCACAAGGATCCTTAAAAGTGAAAGCAGACTAAGAGTCAATGTCAGAGCAATGCGATACAGAAAAGGCTCCTATTGCTGAATTTAAAGGTGGAAGGGGACTAGACAAGGAACGTGGGAAGCCTCTAGAAGCTAGAAAATGCAGGAAAACAGAATCTCCCTCCTGATTTTAGCCCACTCAGACCCATTAGGGACTTCTGATCTCCAGAACTATAAGAAAATTAATTTGTATTGAGCTAAGCAGCAAAGTTTGCGGTAATTTGTTAACAGCAGCAATAGACAACGATACAAAGAGTCAGTAGGATTTCTCCTGAGAAAGGGGCTAATGAGGGCCTTGCAGTCAGCGGCATAAAGTTTAATTGAATGCTTGTGGCTAGGCACTATGTCAAGTGCTTTTTGCATCCTGCTGCAAGAGAAGAGGTCCTTTTTGTGTAGTATGACCACACCATGATGTACTATCAGTAAAGGTTATTAGTGATGTAAACCAGAAAAAGTGCTTTGGAATCAGCGGATAAGTAGTAGCAATAAGAATGATGTTACAATGTGGATTAAAGAGGTTATATATGTCAAACTCTGGGAAATCAAGCACAGGAATATGCTGAGCAGAAGGTGTGAAATCACTCCTCTAGCCTACAATTCCAACTGCCATCTTAACATTCACACCAAGTTCCATTTGCACCTCACGTTCAATTGTTTTTAGATTAAACGCATCATCTGCCTCCTGCAAAATCTACTTGTTCTTGAAAGTGCCCTGTTTCTGTTTACGGCACCACTGTATTGCTAGTAACTCAAGCTTGAAATTTCCAAATCAGCCACCTCCCAACCTCCCTACATTCAACCAATTATCGTGTTATATAGCTTCTATCACCATGATTTTCTAATATCTTTGCCCTCTTTCACTTTCCCAAGGCCACCCATATATGTGCCATTTTAACCTCAAACAATTATTTCTGCTCTTTTCCCAATGAGTCATGAATTTCCCTTTCCCTCATCACACTTTCTCCATGAAGTTTCCTTGTTCTTTTCCTCCTCTGAACTCCTTCAACACCAATTGTTCTTCAAAACACTTAAAACTTCCTGAGAGAATGTTTTTGCTTATTATGTTTCCCCATGCCCTCTCTTACTCGCTCCTTAGCTCACCACTGCTGACATCACTACTGTTGGCCATTCTATTGAAATGGCTTTCCCTGAAGTCACAAGTGACCTTTATTTATGAAATTTCAGGATCTATTTCGAGCCTGCCTCATCTTGACCTCTCTGTGACACTGACATCATTGACTATTCTTTTCTTTCTGAAACTTTTCTCTTCTTTGGATTCTAAACTATCCTATTGCCAGTTTCCCCTTTTATTGTTTTACTAATGATTTTGTCTTCTCTAATGACTATCCAGCCTCTTCTGTTTTCCTAATACTTCTGCTTCCTACAGTCTTAATCTAAGTCCTCATTATTTTTCACCACACACGTCTCTGCTCTAGGTATAGAATACAAGTATAGCTTGGAAAATGGAAAAGAACACTAGGATTTCTTAACTCTCTGATTATTAGAATTCTTCCTTTCTAAATAGTTTTTGAGTATCTGCTTTCTGTTCAGTAGCATGCTCAACAGAGAAGAGAATTCAAAAGTGATGAAGACACAGTTTTAATCTTCTGAAAGCTGATAACCAATTTAGACAGATGCAACCTATACATATAAAAATTTTGAGAAATGACCAAAGGCAGGATTCATTCATTCACCAATTGACAATGACCACTGAACAACACCAATTGAGTGTAATTACTAAATAAATATGATAATAAAGGAATGTCTCTTATGGATAAAGAGGACAAACACAAAACCACCAGATAAATAGCTTTTCCCTCTCTTTCCTTGAATAGAGGCAGAAAGAGGAAATTACATGAAGAAAATGTCATTTTCTAAGTTGTATTCAGCCTTGAATACTGCCTCCTTTTCAGTTGTCATGCTTCCTCACTGCAATAGAGGTAACTTAAATTAAATCTATCTTTCTGGATTTGTTAAAATATTTTAAAACATATCATCTTTATATTAAAAAAAAAGAAACCTATCTGAGAAATTATAGCAAGGAAAATATTTCCCAGGTGAATTAAACTTGGACCTTCGAAACTGTCCAGCTCTTCTTATTGAACTATTTATTTACTTATTTGCAACTATACATCATTCACCTGCATTTTCAGCCATTTCTTTCTCCAATAAAATAGCCTCAAGTGTCTGATTAGATAAATTTTAAAAATTGACATTTATACAAGATTTATACTACACCGTCTCTAGTATATAGCCAGCCACTCCTGTCAGACAGCATACAGTAACAAAACATTTTGGGTTCTGGCTTGAATGGGAATCAAATTAGCTCAGGCATATCACGATGAAAATTTCCCTTTCTGGTCCATTAGGCTGCAGTTTTAAATGGTCTGGAAAATTGAGAGTGTCATTCTCTATCCCTGATTCTCCATCTGTAAATTTAGACCCCATATTTCTTACTATTCTACCAATGTTTCTGTTTTTCTACAAAACAATAATTATTCTATTATATAATTCTCCTTGGGCAGAGGGAAAGGAAGCAAATCTTGTATACACTGATGCTTACCTAAATCCTGGTATAAAAACTATCACAAGTCATAATAGACATAAAATACAATCCTAGAAGTAGATGTGCTAGCTGAAGCTTTGTGGATTAAAATGAAAGAAAAATTTTGAGCTACAAATACTTCAAAACCAGTTTGCCCAATAAACTGAACCAGAAAAAATAGATTTCCTCAGGATATGTTTATTTTGATCACTATTCAGTCCATAAGTAGTATGAAATAAACTTTTGCACTATTTCAAATCCAAATTTTCCACTGAAGATTCACTTCAGGCGAGAATCCACAGGTTCATCCAACTTAATCTTCACCACCTCTCTATGGGCACAGAAAACAGGATGAGATATTGACTCCCAAAGTGCAGCCAAAACCAGGCTATAATCTTTTCAAGATTGTATACAAGAGAGTACAAAAACAGACAGACACATACACGGCCAACTGATTCATAACAAGGGTGAAACTGGAACAGAGTAAGAAAAGGATGATTCTTTCAATAAGTGCTACGTGGTTAGTTGGTAATTATAAGGGAACAATGCATTTTGACTTCTATCTCAATCTATTCACAAATATAAGTTCCAAATGAATTATGGTCTACATATGAAAGATAAAATATTGAAGATATTAGAAAAGACAGAAGTAAATATCTTTATGACTTTGGAGTAGGCAAGACTTTTTTATAGACCCAGAAAGCAGTAAACATATAGAAAAAAATTGATAAATTGACTATATTAAAATTAAGAATTTCTGTTTTTCAAAAGACATCATTGAGGGAGAAATAGGCAGTTCACAGAGGAGAAGAAGCTGTTCACAATGCGTATATCCAACAAAAGACTCATATCTAGAAATATAAAGATCTATAAATCAATAAGAAGATTGACAGCCCAAAAGGAAAATTGGAAAGTCTTGAGTGACCACATCATAAAAGAAGATACCTAAATGGCCAATAAACATCTGAAAGGTACTTAACATCATTAGTGTGATAGATCGGAAAAATAGTTCACTTCTTCCATCCCTGTCTCCATGCCCTTTGCTGTGTAACTTTGTAGCACTGACTGACTCTGAATCTGAGCTAGGCTGTGTGACTCACTTTGACCAATGGATAATAGCAAATGTCATGCAAACAAAGGCTGGAAAAACACTTGCACAATTGGGCTTGTTTGCTTTTGCACCTGTGCCATGTCCATGAGAATGCTGGGCTAGCCTGCTGGAGATTGAGACACATGTAGAGTAGAGATGAGTAATCTCAATCACTCCAGCTATAACCAGTCTAGATCTGCTGACTGGCAGCTGACACCCCCAGGCATGTGAGCAATCCCAACCAAGAACAGCAGAGCTGCCAAACCAGCACCCAGCTGAGTCCACACTTGGGATCAGCCCATGCTCCCTGTGGCGTGCCACTAACACTTTGTGGTTGCTTGTTATGCAGCTTTATTGTGGCGATATATAACTGATACAGTTAGTCATGAGAAAGATGCAAATAAAAACTCGATGCAATACTACTACATACACATCAAAATTGCTGAAATAAAAAAAAAAGGAAATCCCAAGTGTTAATGAGAATTTAGAGCGATCAAAACTTTCCTCTGTTGTTGGTGGGAATGTAACTTGTTTCAGTCACTTTAGAAAACTATTTATAATACCTACTACAGCTGAACCTATGTATACCTTATGATCCAGTAATTCCACTCCCAGGTACATATATATCAAACAGAATGTGTATATGAGTTCACCAAAAGATATGTACTAAAATGTTTATAGCACAACTGTTTGTAGTAGTCAAAAAATTAGAAACTACTCAAATGTCCATCAAGCAAAGAATAGATTAACAAGTTGTGGTACATTCACACAATGGAACTCTATATAGTGGTGAGAATGAATTACCACACCTACACTCCATTATGTGGATAAAATTCACAAACACAGTGTTGATCTGAAGAAGCCAGACATAAAAGAGTACATATTGTGTGAATCCATCTGTATAACAAACACAAACAGGAAAAGGTAATTAATTCCGTCAGAAGAAGGGAGAGTGGGTTATTCTTGAGGGGGAATAGCTGTCGGAAGGGGGAGTTGGCGGGATTCTGGGGCACTGGTAACATTCTGTTTCTTATTTGGCTATGGGTTATGCTGCTGTGTTCAGATTGCAAAAGTTCCAAGGTTTACACGAAAGAGGGGGAATGAAATATAGATATTAGAAATGCTTCTAGAGTTCAGTCACATTTGACAGAAAAGTCAAGATAGCTGTAGCTTAACCACAATAGAAGTTTATTTCTCCTTCACGTAAAGGAAATTCAGAGGGAGGTAGTCCAACATTGACGTGACTGGCTTCATAAACCAGTCTTTTCTCTTGATGCTTCACTATTCCTGGGTTCGTTGGTCCCAGATGGCTATTCAGACTTCAGCTATCCTGGCTGCACTGCAACCAGCAGGAAGAAGAAAGGGCCAAAAAAGGATCCACCTTTTCCTTTATGGAAACTTCCAGAAAGTGCACATAATACCTTTGTTTGCATCCCATTGGTCAGAACTTAATTACAAGGCCACCTCTATCTGCAAAAGACATGGAAAAATATAGTCTATATTCCAGGTGATACATACCCAACTGAAAATCACTGTCTATTTTTCAAAGAAAGGGGTGCAGAATGGATATTGGGGGCTAACTAGTAAGCTTTGACATGCCTTCTACAGAAATCCTTTACTGGCTTTCTCTTTCTTTAGCCCTATTTATTATAGGAACTAATTTTCCTTCCTGAGCAGCATTGGCAAACATTAAAGGACCAGGTGGTCAATATTTTAGGTTGCAGCCACTCAATCCTGCTATTGCAGCACAAATGCAGTCACAGACAATAAATAACTAAATGAGCATGACTCTGTGCCATAAAACTTGATTTCCAAAATCAGACAATTGGCCAGATTTGCCCCATAAGCTGTAGTCTGCTGGCCCCTGCTCTAAATGCTCCAGAAAACCAATAAGCCCCATGAGGACAGAGACAACATTTGACTTACTCCCCACTGTGCCCCCAAACCCTGGCATGTAGTCATTGATCAAAAAATATTGATAGCAAAACTGTGAGTACCTATTTAAAAATACCTTCTTTAAGATATTACAATTTTTGTGCTAGAGTTTATTCAAAGAAAGAAAAGGAGTTAAGTTGAATTTCACCAAGAGATAGTACAAAGTTGAAGGTGAATGGAGAGGAAAAGAGGAAGGAAATGTGTGTGTGGAGGGGAAACTAAAAGAATAACCCAAAAAGAATAATTTATAAGCCTGGTAGGGTCATGAAGACTTTATAGTTAGTAAACAAACAAATTAAAAAATTCTTCTCTCCACTCTCCATGTTCTTTCAGATTCTTTTCATTGAAGTGAAATGGTGTTGGAGGAAAGGTGTTCATTCTCACAATTAGAGGATCTAAATGTGCTCTAAGCCTGGGGAAGCATTGTTTCTTCAAGCTGAGAGATTCTTTTCTGTAGGGTCAACTCCCTCACCCCATTCATCCTTTCTCTCTGAAAATGATCCAGGGAAACTGTGTGCTCCTTCTCTTGGCATTCCACAAATAGAACAAAGCAAGACATTAATGAAGAGAGAAAACAGTATTCCATTTATTTTGCTTTCAGAAATAGACTTGGAATGGCCTGTGCCAGAGTTGTACTATATCAAAGAAACCATAATCCAAAAGCCTAACCCTTTTTAGATGATAACCAACTGCATTTTGTATTTTCATAGAATTACTTTATTTCCATAAAAAACAGAATTTCCATTTTTCCAATCAGGGAGCTGAGTTTCTAAAGCTTCCTGTGGTCTATTTACATTTCCTACAGTAACCTTCTCAAGCAACAGACCAAGGAAAATATGAAACATTTTTTTAATTTCATTTTCCCTTTTTAAAGGAACCTCTATATTTTCCTGACCTCATTAAGGCCCCAGAGACAACATCAATTTCCAAATACAAATTAGCAACAAATTAGCAAATGCCTCCTTACTATAAAAATTATCATTGGTTTTCAGTTATACCATCACCTCTGGTCATGTGTTATGGATTAGATACTGGTGTTAATTTGCCAGTTTTTTTCTCCAGAGCAGTTAGTTAGAAAAGCAAGATAGCATGATGAATCTAAATGTCTATGAGCTGAAGAGCAGGATCCTTTAAGAGACTGGCAGATACTGTTAAGGAGAGACTTACTACTAACTGCTTAAACAAGAGATGAGGGTAGGAAATCAAAACCTTAGAAGGTTGTATTTATTCATTTGTTTAAACAATATTTATTGAAGACTTCTATTTGACCATCACTGTGATAGGTGCAGGTAAAGGGAAAAAGAAAATGTAGATAGTCGTGATGCTGGAGACCCCTAAGTGTTGCTCTCAGGGCTTTGGGGTTATTGCAGAAGAAATGACCATAAAGATAAGAAACCTGGAACTTCATCAAACAAATCATTTTGAGAATGTTCTTGACTTTCCCACAACCTTTAGGGAGCAACAGAGCGGGACCACTATTTAAAACATGGAAATTTAAATAGTTCTGTGGATATCATTCAGCCTAAAAATCCTGCAGGCTTCCTCCATCTGTTATTGTATCTTCAGCTGTTTCATTCATCTCAACACAAAATGGTCCTTTCGAACTCACGGCTTGAGTTGACATTGTTTTGGGGGAATGCTTCCTCCCTCTTTGAAGGAAACCCGAATTGGCACAGCACTCCTGGACTGCATCAGCGACCGCCCTCCCTCCCACCCAGGCTAAGTGGAATTACTTACCTGAATGGTAAATATGAACAGAAAAAGTAAGCAGAGCCCTCCCCTCTTGCTTTCTCTTGAATACAAGCTTTCTGCAGGGAGCAGGAGTTCCAGGCTGATAATAATGCCTAGGTTTGGGACTTGATATTAGGAAACTAACTTACGTGCAAATATAAACCAGAGTCTCCAATCTGGCCTTTCATAGTCATAAAAGCAAAATGTTGATCCCCACAAGTCAACTTCCTTGTTTTATTTCTCACTTGGTTCAGAGCTTGAATAGGGAAGAAGAGTGTTATTACTGGTCCCTCCCACCTTGACCCTAATAGCTGGTGCAATGGACCATGAATTTTGAGAAAAAGAAGATAGGGAATGAAATTTGCAGCAAAAACAAATCAAAATGAAAAAACAGTGATGGAAACAAAACCATGCCTAGAGGCATTTGATGGAGCCAGGATGCTTGCTCTGAGCCGTGGGGCTTAGCGAGGGGCATGCACCTCTTTGACCTTGATTGCTTGCTTTGTTTCTTTCGAAAGTTCACTTCAGAACGGCTTCTGTGTTCCAGCTGTCCAGGTGTTAGTACGGGGATTGGCAAACCATGGCCCATAGGCCAAATATGACCTGCCTTCTGTTTCTATCAAAAAAAAGTTTTATTGGAACACAGCTAAGCCTATTCATTTACATGTAGTCTATGGCTACTTTCATACTACAATGGCAAAGTTGAGTGGCTGCGATAAAGACCTTATGGCCCACAAACCTAAAATATTTATATCTGGCCCTTTACAGAAAAGTAGCTTACTAAGCCATGCATCAATGGGTTGAATAGTCTAATACCCTCTGCTGTGTTTCTCAGCCAGTTCTGTAAACCATTAGGAAATTTTGGCCTTGGAATTTTAAGTATCGACCTTCACCTTGGGCCAAGGCAGGACTGACTTAGGAATTGGGTGGCTTGTCTGCCTTTGATGTACCCTGTGCTAATTACACATGTGAATCTCAGAGTTCTATATTTCAGCTTTGCCCATAGAAAAGAAGAGGACTTTATTATGGAACAAACAACAAGAAATGAGGGCCTCTACCTTGCTGTAGATATAATCTGCACTTGGACGAAGGAAGAAGGAAAGCTGGCTGAAATCCTTATTAAAACAAAGGCCAAAGCTCTGTTCAAGAAAGCTGATACAAGTGACACCTTCACCTTGAGAATTATGCTGACACAGAAATAATACTAATACTTAGGGCATCAGATAGAGACATTGCAGGAAGTTTTAGATAATAGACTTTGGTATTTCAAGAAAGTTTTTTCCCCGTAGAAATGGCAGAAAACATATAGCTAAGATGTGGTTCAATTTAAATACTTTTTAAAATGTGACTGGAAAAGGAGGTCGAGGTTTTAGTAGTTACCAGGACAAGAAAGTGACTGAGACCCAAAGAACCCTAATAGAAAACAAGTGGGATTGAACCTTAAGAGAGAAATTGCTGAAAGAGAAGAACAAGAGAGTCCAGAAGGACTCCTGATCTGAGCCTCAGACGATAGAGCAACTATGCTTGAGTGGGAGCGAGAGGCTGTGTGGAAGCAGGAACTGGACATGTGACAAAGGGAGGAGGCAGAGAGCCCTTCCAGATGTGGGAAGGTCAGAAGGACATCTCCATCTGACCAAGCCAACCATGCTTCAAAATCCAGATGGCCAAAAGACATCAGCACCAAGAAAGATAGCTTGGCCAACAGCCTTACTCTGTCCAAATGGAGGAGGTCTTATTGGCAGGTATCCAGGTTACACAGGGCCCATGTAGGCAATATTCATCTGAGCCAGAGATATAGTTCAGCAGCCCTACCCAGCTCATTCCATTTGCGGAATCCCAAAGACTCAGGATACACATAAGCCCCACTATACAGAGAGTAAGACAGTATCCATACCTGATCACTGTGAGAGCAGATGAAATAACTCAAAATTGTCCGCATAACTAGGACATTGAGTTTCCTGAGTATGGTATTTGGAGTCAAAAGACTTTGGGTTAAACTCCGTTTTAACAGATGTACTTATGAAACGGTTTTCATACTTTCCAAGACTTAGTTTCCTCATTTAAATGGAAAAATACTTACTTAAAGGGTTTTTGTCAAAATTAAATTCAAAATTGTATGTGAAAATGCCTGTGCCATGTCAGGCATATATGAGATACTCAGTATTTAGGAAATGTCATTTCCTTCATATCGTTCTTAAAATAAGAGAAAAATTTTACAAAGGGATAGACACAAACCAGGATTCAGTACAAAATATGTCTAAAAGGTCAGCATCCTTTCCCAACCCCACAGTCTTTAAGACCAAAAAAGAGGCTAAAATTTACAAGTTAAGATTGTAGCAGACACTATGTCTAATATAGCTTTTCCAAATTTCCCATTAAATTAAAATATCCATGAATTTAAACAAAAAGACAAAATGATGACAGTACTGTAAATAAAAAATAAGAAAAGACCATACCTCAAAGTACGAGGGAGAATTTCTACTGAGTGAATCACCCATGAGAATGGAATTAAATGCACATTCTTGGATTATACAACATATACTCCTCCTTCTGAAGCAGAATTGGACAGAAGACCCCAGAGAAGGTACGAAAAGCTGTGGGCCAACACAAAGGGTGAGAGTGTGTACTACTCAGGAAGACAGGAACCCATTGAACAAATACTTAGGAACTGTGTGTCAGGCAAATTCATTGTCATTCTCTGCTCTCCCACCCCATTCAGCCCTTCTCCAAAATCAGCAACATTTTCTTATCTCCATTTAGAGACTGACATTCCTGGACATCACTGCAAGAAGTTGAGTAGAGTGCACAGGTATGGAAGGTTTATATCCTGGGATAATTCAGTAACCTAAGGAAAAGTATTGTAAGAGAGATATAAAGAGAAAGCATACTAGGCCTAGCAGGTGCTGGGGATGAAGTCTTTCATGTACTGTATCATTCACAGGAGGCTTGTAAACTGCATCTGAATCTCTAGCTTAGTCACAGGACCAGACAATCTGAGTAAAAGAAGATCCCAACCTAAGACCTGCAGAGTCACAATACAGGAATGCTTACTGGACATCACACTGAGCAGGTGGTTAAAAATCAACCGTAATGTCAGGAGGTGGGCTGGGGTGGGACTAGATGGAGCTTCTAACATGGATAGAAACAGAGAACTTGTTTAGAATGTTTTTCTCTGAGAGCAAATCCTTGGCCTAAAGGGATCTCTTCCCAATAAAGAATTGGCAAACAAAATTAAGAAAATAAGTGAAGCCTATGAAAAGACAACAAAATAAGGTAAATAGAACAAGGTCCTTAAAGGTAAAAAAAAAAATGTTTAAAAATCATATTATAAATATTTCAAAATTCATAAAAAGAAAAAATAGTATATTAGTTATTTATTGCTGTGTAACAGTATCATCGCAAACTTAGTGCCTTAAACCAACACACATTTATTATCTCGCAGTTTCTATGGTCCAGTAGTCCAGGCGTGGCTTAAGGGGGCCTTCTGCTTGTTGCCTCCTAAGACTGCAGTCAAGGTATCAGCCAGAGCCACACTCTTATCTGAGGCTTAGCTGGCTAACGATCCATTTTTTAAGCTCATTCAAGTTGTTGGCAAGATTCAGTTCCTTATAGTTGTAGGACTGAGGGCTTCAACTTCTTGTTGTCTCTCGGCCAGAGGCCACTTTCAGCTCTCCGTGGCTATCTGCTGTTTCTGCCATGTCAGATTCTTCAACATGGCTGCTTGCTTCCACAAAGCCAGCAAGGGAGAGAGAGGCCCCAGCAAGATGCGAGCTACTATCTTGTATAATGTAATCACATAATCATGTACATGTAACCACATACATCCGTCACCTTTGCCATATTTTGTTGGTTAGGAGCAAACTAAAGTTCCTTTCCACATTCAAGGAAAGGATCACACAAAGGCATGAACATCAGGAAGTGGGAATAAGGAGAGCCACCTTTAGAATCTGTCTGCTATAGTCTGCCCTCTGGTCCCCAATGATTCCTGTCCTTGCCACCTGCAAAATAGATTCGCTCTCTCCCAAAGACCCTAGGAATATCATCTCATTACAATATCTACTCAGATTTCAAAATCTCATCATCTAAGTCAGGTCTAGGTATGGATAAGACCCCTTGAGTATAGCTGCTCTTAATCTGTGGATCTGAAAAACTAAGAAGACAGATGATCTGTCCCCTATATCCTTGATATTTACTGGTTGGACAGGAAGAGGACAACAGCAATAGACATTTCTGTTTTACAGGATGAAAGAGACAAAGAAGTCACTGCTCCATAGCAATTCTGAAATCAAGACGGCCAAATATTGAGAGTTTCTTGATTAAATTTCAAGGCCTGGGAATAATTCCTTTGTGGCTCTTGACTCCTTCTTCTGGGTTCTTGGTTCTATCCTTTGAGTCATCCCTGTTTTTCCATGAAAGGAAGCGGGGGTTTGCAGCTCAGTAGTTTTATTAGACTACTTCCTACCAGTAGAATTAGGTGTTCCCAATAGCTTCTTTTCATTTTGTACTCTCTCTCTCCCTTGTGGGATTTGTGGAAGCAAGAGGCCATCTTGGGGAACCTGACAGAATAGGAATTATGAGTGACAACTAGGAGCTGAGTGTGGCCTCTGGCCAACAGCCAACAAGAAATTGAAGCCCTCAATACTACAACCACAAGTAACAGAATTCTGTCAACAACCTGAGTAAGCTTGGAAACAGACCCTTCTTTAGCCAAATCTCAGATGAGAGCACAGCCTTGGCTGACATTTTGATTGTAGCTTTGTGAGACACAAAGCGGAGGACCCATCTAGATGAGCTGTACCTGAACTCCCGACACACAGAAAATGGGAGATAATAGTTGTATGTTGTTTTAAGCCACTAAGTTTGTGGTAATATTGTTAGATAACAATAAAAAAAGTAATACAGAGAGCATTAATAAACCAGATGTAATGATTATTAACACATGACTCATTCTTTTTATCTATGCCCTTGATTCATTTTCCCCAACCCCACTGGATTACTTAGAAGCAAATCTTACACATCACATCATTTTATCCATAAGTAGTTCAGTATGTGTCTCTAAAATATGAGCTCTTTTTAAAAACATGATTAAATGCCATTATTACACCTAAATAATATAAAACAATTCTTTAATATCATCACATATTCCCTGTTCCAATTTCTCTAATGTCTCCTAAGTATTTTTCTACAATTTGTTTCTCCAAATCAGTATCCAAACAAGGCCTATTCATTGAAATTTATTGACATATCTTTTAACCTGTAGCTGTGATCTCTCTCTCTCAATCCCCTTCTCTCTCTCTCTCTCTATCTCCCCCTCATTCTTTTTTTTTTGTTTCTTGATGAAGATTAGCCCTGAGCTAACATCTGCTGTCAATCCTTCTCTTTTTGCTAAGGAAGACTGGCCCTGAGCTAACATCCATGCCCATCTTCCTCTACTTTATATGTGGGACACCTACCACAGCATGCCTTGTCAAGTGGTGCAATGTCCGCACCTGGGATCTGAACCGGCGAACCCCTGGCTGCCAAAACGGAACATATGCACTTAACTGCTGAGCCACTGGGCCAGTCCCTCCCCCTCATTCTTTCTATTTCACTCTTTCTCCTTCCTTCCCTCCCTTTTTCCTTTCCTATTTTTTCTTTTTTTCTTTCAATTTATTTGTTTCCCATGTTGAATTTCCCATATTCTGGATTTTGCTGATTGCATTTCCATAGTTTCATTTAATGTATTTCTTTCCCCCTTGTATTACCTAGAACAGAATTTCTCAACCTGGGCACCGTTGACATTTTAGACCAGATAATTCTTCGCTGTGGTGGGCTCCTCTGTGCCTTATAGGATGTCAAGCAGCATCCCTGGCCCCCATCCACTAGGTGCCAACAGCACCCACCCCAGTTGTCACAACCAAAGCTGTTTCCAGACATTGCCAAATGCTCCACGGGGTGGGGAGATCACCACTGGTTGAGAACCTATCAACCTAGAAGAGCCCGCTTCTGACAATAACTTTGTAGGACAAATTTTTTAAAAATTACAAGGTATCTTCTTTATGGCTTAAAACTATACATTAAGAAACTGGATCAGGATCCATAAAGAGCAAATAGATTGCAATAACAGCACATACAGAAGCACTGACCTGAGGGTTTTAAAAAAATTTCAACCAAATGTAAAGAAATCCCAATTTCAATAGCAAAATTAAAATCTGCGTTGAATCAGTAAGTTGGAACATAAATTAGAAAACCTCCAAGAATTCAGTTAATGATCAAAGAGGTGAATTTATTCATACAACAAACATTTATTTATTGAGCATCTACTATATGCCAGACACTGTAATAGACACTGTAGATACAAAATAAATAAGACACATTTGGTTTTAACCTCATGGTGCTTACATTCTAATTAGAGAGTGGACAATTACAAGTAAACAGATAAATAGAAAAAACATTGCAGATTTTTTAAAGTGCCATAAGGGAAATAAATTGGATGTTGTAGTAGAAAATATTTGTTCAGTGAAGCTACAACCTATAGGATGGTCAGAAAGGCCTCACTAAGAATGGCATTTATGATAAAGATGAGACAAAAGATTCACGTAAAGAATAAGAAAAGAGCACAGATAATGGCAACTGCAAAGGCTGTTAGGCACACATCCCCTCCATAAATTTTGCTCTAGGAGCAATTGTAAGGCCATGTAACAGGAGCATGATGTGAGAGAAAGAGAGATTGACATGAAACAAAGTTGAAAATGCAGATAGGAGTCAAATCCTACAAGGCCTCCGTAGACCATCATAAAATATAAAGGATATTACTGTAAGTGCAACAGAAGCTTTTGAAGGACTAAAGCATATCAACATATATACAACGTCCCAGAAAGAGAAACAAGGGAGAAAAGGGCAGAAAAAATATTTTAAGAAATAGTGACTGAAAACTCCCCAAATTCAATGCAAAACATTAATCTAAGTATTAAAAAGCAAAGTGAACTCAAAGTACAAGAAATGCAAAGAGATCCACTCCTAGGTACATCGGACTCCAACTGTTAAAAGCCAAAGACAAAGAGAAAATCATGAAAGAGGCAAGAGAGAAAAGACTCATCACATAGAGGTGGCTAGAAAGTCTGAACCTAGAGTTGATCTCCTCAGTCAATAAAGGCAGTGACTAGAGGGTTAGTAGATTACACAACAAGCAGGGGCAGAGAATACTGTAGCTGGGTGGCCTAAGTTTCAAAGAGGAGATTTTATTCAGCCTTGTTTTTGTTTTAGTCTTCATTTCAGTGGAAAGGGAGATGAATTGTTTGAAAGTAATGGCAAGAAGGGAGAGCCCTCTTCTTCCGGTATGCGGGATGTAAGAGAAGACAAAAGGGTTACTTTAGAAGACTCAGGGGAGAACTCGACCTCAGGGAACAGCCTGGTTTCAGTCAAGGCAACAAAGAGAGGCGAACGTTCAGAGAAAATGTGGAATTTATAGAGGAGATTGCAGTTGTTAGATAAAAATGATGAGAGATATTATATATGAAGGACAGAAAAGAAATCTCATTTAAGACTTATAGATATTCTAGAAGAGACAGGAACAGAACATTAGGGAAAAAAAACTAATAAAATATAGCAAACAAGAAGAACTCCTTTGGTTGTACAAATATCTGAGACCACAGAGTAACAGGATTCCTGAGTTTCAAGTAAAACAACGGGCAGTGCTGGGATGGGGGAGAAGGAGGTGGATTAAATACATAGATAAATTTGAAACATGCCTTTTTTTTTTTTAATTTGAAGGAAAAGTAAAAATATCTTTCCAGCTTCCAGATAGAAAAAAAAGTTTGCAACACAAGTTTTATGTAATCGAGTTATAATTAATGTGACAGGCAATAGAAAGATATTCTCATATTCAAAGACTTAAAAATACACGTTTTCCTGAGAAAATTATTTGGTTATTCATCCCAGTTGACCAAGAAATGAATCAAAATCAACAACAGAAATGTCACAGTATAGTCAATATATGGTGATAACTGTGTTTATAAGAAACCTGGAGTTACTGAAGAACACATTATAACAACAATATCTTAAATAGAAAATTGGGCTTTAAGTTATCTTTCTACAGAAATCTCAGTAATAAAGGTAGTTTAGAGCCAGTAGAGCTTATGACTGTGAAACCTAAACATTACTGAGGTGTTTCAGCAGTTGATTACTTTTAATCTTGTTCAAGAGTATTAGGCTTTCTCTTCCTATCACCAATAGCAATAGCACAGCACAATGCCTTACACAGATCCTTATCACCATTATTGTCCATTGTTATGATAAATACACCATTAGAAATAAGCAGATGTATTGCGAAGCAAGAATGTTTTGTGTTGTTTCCATGAGCACTTGGTGCTAGGTCCCTACTGGACTAGATTTATCACCAAAGGTGTTTTGTGAATCTAAAGTATGCTCTCCACTCAATACAATAAAGAAAGATTCTATGGAGAAAAATTTCTACATAAAAGGCATGGAGGTAATCATGGAAACCAAATAAACCATGGAATTAAGAATAAACATTGGCTGTATTTATGAGGAATAAGAATGACAATGACTATATTTCCTGAATATTTATTATGCACTGGACAGTGTTCTAGCACTGTTCTAAATTCTTTACCTATATTATCTCATTTCATACAAATAACAACCCTATGAGGTCCATGTCCCCATCTTGTAGATGTGGAAACTAATAAATTCACACAGTCAGTCAGTGGTGGACACCAAACTCAAACACAAGAAGTCTGATTCCAAAGACCATCTCCCCAAATCATCAGACATACTCTCTCTAAACAAAACTGGATACCTTGATAAATAGAAAAAAATGTAGGATTAAATGTATATCCATTAAGCTCAAAAGCAACCACAGACATAATTTAAAATAGTACTTCTACTTTGCATGTCATGCCAAAAGGGTAAAGCACATAAATCATTGTTTATGTAACAAAGGAAAATAAAGGAAATGATCAGTGTAAAAGAGTTCAAGTTCTCTATTAAAAGATAAAAGAATAATTCTGTTAAGAAGTATTCTATAGTTTCTGCTCTTTTCTTCCGATTCTGATCCACCTCTCCAATGAAACAGCAGCACCACAAGGTGGCCAGAGCCTGAATGTGTGTGCTGGACCAAAATCTCTACTGAGGCGCAGGGCTCTGTTTCCTTCCGGACGAGATGGGAGCCAGAGAACCAATGGTAGGAATAAGGATAGGAGCCCTCTATATTCAAGAGAGCTCGGTGGAGACCCCAAGGGTGTGTTCCTAGAAAGTCTTGCTAGACTTTCCAGACCTCTGCAGAGCTATCTATCCCTATCCCTGAGACTGGGGGTTATAACTCTTGAGTTGTAGGTGTACTGGGCCAGAGAGCTTTCCCCTGGTGACTTAGCTAAGGGCTACTGGTTTATAGCAGGTACATCAACTGTCCGCTAGAGCAGAGATGGCTGTGTCTTTCTCCATATGCCTGTTTGACACTGTGACTCCAAAGTCTTGGTGTGAACCTCAACATATATCAACCACAAGTAGGTAAAGGTAAATAATGACATATATAAGGAGATCTAAAACCCAAAAGAAGGGTTAGCAAGTAGAATACCTAGATTACGAAACCTCTAATGAAACAGAACCACTGGCTGAGATAGATGGCAATATTAACAACAATAATAATGACAATAACATGCACACTAAAGGAGACCCTACTGCAGAATAAAATTCCTGATTTTTTCATATTAAAAATTTCAATGAATGAACTAAAAATAGGATGGTCACTGAGCAAACGTTCGTGAGATAGATCCCAGTAGCCAATCACATAAATAGTAAAATTTTCAAAAAGAATAAAAGGAACAGAAATGGAGAAGCAATAATAAAAGAAATAGTAGAGGAAAATTACCCTGATTTGATCTCTTTCATTCTGCACACTGATGTCTTAATCAGGATTTCATGATTAGATATGTGTTTAATATTAGAGAGTGTTTTTGAATTTCGAGAATGAGAAAGTAACAATTAGCAAAACTGAAAAGCACAATATAACTTCTAAATTAATAATGGGAAAGTAGAAATAAATAATTTTTAACAACTACAAAATAAGAAGAAAAAGAGGATAATCTAAGTGATAGAAGAACTAAAAGTAATATAGTGGAAATAAACCAAATATCTCAGTGATCTGAATGGAAAGACAGATACGGTTAAAATGTAATTTACAAAAGCTAACTTTATACTGTTTAAGAGAAAATTTTTAAATCTAGATGATATAGAAGAACTGAAAAATAATAATATTAAAAAAGCCGGTCTGGCTGCTGCTTTCTTTAGTGTTCAATGCTTAAAGAGAGACGTGAGTAATGATAAAATGCAAAACATATGAAGAAAATTTGCCAGAAATAAATCCAAAGCATAAAATTATTAGAAATCTGAGAAGAATTAATTTAAAAATTCATTCTTGTGAGATTTTTAAATATAGCTTTTTCGGACATGAACAGATCTAACAGACAATATATAATACAATGAGCAAAATTGTGTGTGTGTGTATCCTAAAATTGAGAATAAACTTTTTTCACATCCATTGAACATGTACAAAAAGCAAAATGGTACTTGGCCTCAAAATTATTTTTTTAAGTATAGAATGTGATTTTACAGATCACATTCGCTGACCAAAATTATGTGACATTAAATTAAAATTTAAAATTAGGTTTTTCTTTGGCATTTCTTGGAGGCTAAGACACATGCTCCTGAATAAGACCTAGATCAAACCATAAGTCAAAATTAAAATCACAAACTAGAAGCAATGAAAGGTGAAAATACATAACAAAACCTATGAGATAAAGCTAAAATTTACTCAGAAGAAAATGTACAGCATTAAATATCTTCAGGAGAGGGTAGCAACAACTGTACTTAGTATTCTTTTTAAAACATCAGAATAAGAATAAGACATAAAAAAGAAGAAAACAGTGGGAGGAACTTAGTAAATCTAAAGGTGAAATTAGTAAAAAAGAAAACAAAAATATAGGAAGCACAGAAAACAGTCCTAAGGCAACTTCTTTGAAAAGAATGAAAAATGAAATGACGAAAAAAAGACAAAGAATGAAATGAAAAAAGGGTAAAATCCTCAGTACACCAATTAAGACAAAAAATACAGTAATATAATTGAAATTGGATAAGAAAGGAGGCATAAACGCAAATTAAATTACAGAAGAAGGATTTAAGGCAAATATTATGTTCAATTCTATGGCCACAAGTTTGTAAACTTGCAGAGGAAATGGAAACCATTAATTACCAATATCAAGCCATGGAGAAGTAGAAACGTGAGTGAGATCAATTTCCTGGGAAGATACTTGAAATAAATTAATATGTTGTTACATTGGTATTAATCAGTCCAAGCTAACAACTGTAAGAGATAAACCCAGAAATCTCTGTGGGTTAATAAATCGAAGTTTATTTCTCCTTTACATTAAATCTGAACAGGTGAGATTGACTACCCGAAGCAGTGTTTCAGGGGCACATGCCCTTCCACTGTGTGGACCTGCCACTCTGTGAGCTTCAGTGACTGTCTGCACTTGGCAGGAAGGTGATGGAAGAAAGAGAATGTGAAGGGTCAGACAGGAGCTTTTGTTTGGGGCCAGTCTAAGAGTGACTTACATAAATTCTGCCCACATTTCCTGGACCAGAATCTAGTCTTAGGCCATCCTTACGGGAGTGGGCAAAGGAGGCTACAAAATTATCTGTGTGCCAGGGAGAGAAGGAACAAGGCTGTAGTGAAAACTAGCAAGTCTTTGCCACAACATTCTAATACCTTAATATACCCTAATAAGAAAAGTGGCTGGTTTCACAACTCCTTATCATTAAAGAATTGATAATCCCCATGGTGTGCTGGAGCTTCTTAATGCCAGTGGATGAGAGCTAATTGTATCTCTTCCTAACTTGCAATTCAGTGACACCGCATTGGTAGCCGTGATGGAAGTACTTATGCTACAGAAATTGGCATTCGCTGCAAACTAAGGCATTCCTCTCCACTGCCATCCGCACAGCTGGTTGTTTGCAAACACCAACACACTACTGCATAATTCAAAAAGTCTTTCACTTATTCCAAGCCATAGAAAAATATAAAAAGTACAGTTCACTTTAGAAAGCCAGGAAATTGACAATGATAGAATCCTTTTTTTGAAAAAGTAACTATAGACCAACATCCCTATTAATATAGATTCAAATCTAAATCAAAAATACTCTGAGATTATGTTTGTAAACAAGATGTGTCTACATTCCCTTCCTAGGGAAGTGGAGGTCCTGATTCTCAGGTCCAGGCTGCAAGACACAGAGCGAAAGAGAAACTACAAATAGCATCTCAGGTGAGACCATCTCAGGAATCAAAGCATCAGTTTCAAAGTGGTCCAGCAGATGGGCAAGAACCAAATCTGCAGTGAAGAGTGCAGACAAGATGGAGGAAGCAGGTTTGAGAGAGCAAGCAGGTTAGCCAATGAATTTCCCTGAGGCTGGAGCACACAGGGTGGGAGCCCTACCAGGAACCTCTGGCTCAACATTTCAGTGTTGAGGAGGCTGAGCCATCTTAGAGTTTCCTCAAGAGATTCTCTCCTACCAGTGAAGGGTTTCGGCTGGTTCACTTGGGAATGTCTTTAATAACTCTCACGAATTTTAAACAATAGGAGTTGAATCTCTATGATGGTTTCTCCAAATGTTTCCCTTCCTGCTAAACTATTTGCAGGAGCTGACCGTAGCATTACTGGTGCCCAATGACTCCTTGTGATGTTCTGTGGTTCTCTGTACCTCTGGGTAATTGCTGGGACGTGGTAGGGAATGTAGGGTCACATTGCATCAGAAATATGGTAGAACTTCAAATTTTCCAACTCTATTAAGACTGTTCTTTATGTCTTTGGCAAGGGAATAGCACAGCAAAGAGAAATAGGCTTTTGAAAAGGAGACAAGAATAATCATCATTTTCATTTGATATGACTGTAAACTCTGAAATCCCAGGAATAATAACTGAAAAGGTATTTATAAAAATGGAGAAGTTTATATGACCAGATATAAAATCTAGGAGTAGGAGAAGGAAGATTTAAAAAGCAAAAACAAGCAAGACAGAAGAGAAATGAACTGAGAAAAGAACCAGGACAGTGCCATCCCATGGAAGCCAAATTTTAGGAAGCTTTGAATAGAGTTCTAAGCAATGTTAGATGATGTAGAAAATCATAAGAACTCAAATAATTAGTGATGCCAGCTACCGGGCGCCAGTTCACCTAAAGCCCCTGGATACCAAAGACCTGATATCTTCTTAATCCTCTGAGACCCCAGGCCCTCACTCCATTGATGACTTAAATGTCAGATGATGGCAAACAGACATACTCCTCTTTTAAAGTCAAGAACTAAATATTTTATGTTTACATAACATCACTGAAAAATTCTCTCGTATTGCAGGTCACATATGCCCACAGTGGATAAGACATGTGCCAAAGTCTACAGACTTCTGGTGCTAAAGTGCTGATTCTTCCAGCTGAGGAGAAATAATTTGACACCTCTGAAACAGCGTAGTTGACAACTGCATACTTGTTCCACAATCTAAGCCATTCAATTACGTTTCAAAACATCTCACTCAGCGATATTCTCACTCTTTTTTCCCCCTCATTGGAGCAGTTCTTTCTCCTCTCTGATGTGGCCTTGCAGAAACACTCCAAGCTACCACTGTTAAGCTTTTCATTTCTTTTCCCACATTCACTTACACAGAAGAAATTACTCCCTTTAGCTGGCTGTCTAAATTATTTGAGAATACTTTTATTTATTTATTTATTTGACTGAGGAAGATTTGCCCTGAGCTAACATCTATGCCAATCTTCCTCTATTTTGTATGTGGGTTGCCCCAACAGCATGGCTGCTGACAAGTGGTGTAGGTCCACACCCGGGAACCAAACCTGGCCACCAAAGCAGAATGTGCCAGACTTATCACTAGACTACCAGGGCTGGCCCCAAGAATACTTTTAACAGCTCCCAAAATTGTATAATAATGCATAATAACCTAGAATAATGTAGAATTTATAACACAGTCACAAAACAGACCTGACAATCCAGAGGAGAAAAGCAACGCTAGTTTGCCTAGGTTTATGGAGGAACATCTTGCTAATTTGGGTTAAAAGAAATACCTCTGGGGGCCGGCCCCATGGCTGAGTGGTTAAGTTCATGCACTTTGCTTCGGCGGCCCAGGGTTTTACTGGTTTGAATCCTGGGCGTGGACATGGCACCACTCATCAGGCCATGCTGAGGCGGCATCCCACATGCCACAACTAGAAGGACCCACAATTAAAAATACACAACTATGTACTGGGGGGCTTTGGGAGAAAAAGGAAAGATAAAATCTTTAAAAAGGAAAAAAGAAATACCTCTATTTACAAATATCTTTGTTTTGTGAACCCCTTCAAACACTACTTTGGATATGAGGCTTTAGCATGTTTGATCAAGGAGTTTTTTTGTATATGTATTCTCAACTATGTGATTTTAAGTTTCTCTTTCAAAGCAGACCTTCAGGAATGGTGCGATGTCAAATCAGTTTTGAACAACTCATAATATATAAGACAACGCCATCTGTCAAAATACCAATTTGGGATATCCTGAGTACTAATCCAACTGGTTAAATAATGGTTACAATCAAAAAGAAAAATACAACCTAGGCTATCCTTTGATTAGATAACTCTCAGCTTTTTATACAGTGAGTTGAAGTGATAGGTCTCTTTTGGGGGATCCACACTGAAAGACACATTAGTTATAAAATGAGGTGTTCTGACTATAGTCTGAAAGGATTGATATGGGAGAAAGTTTTATGTAGTAATGAGAAATAATTTCTCATAATATATTTCTTAATTTTATTTTTAATTATAAATAAGTCATGTTTAAATATATAAAACATTTATACGATTCAAAAGTCAAAACTTTGGCAGCTGGCTCCATGGCCGAGTGGTTAAGTTCACGCTCTCTGCTTCGACAGCCCGGGGTTTTGTCTGTTCAGATCCTGGGTGCGGACATGGCACTGCTCCACAGGCCACACTGAGGCGGCAACCCACACAACAGAACTAGAAGGACCTACAACTAGAATATACAACTATGTACTGGGGGGCTTTGGGGAGAAGAAGAAGAAGAAAAAAAAAAAAAAGATTGGGAACAGATGTTAGCTTAAGTGCCAATCTTTAAAAAAGAAAAAAGATCAAATCTTTATATTTAGAAAAAGAATATATTCTGAGAAGTCATCTCTTTTCTTACTGTTTCCCCCTGTTTCTACCCTAAAGGTAACTGTTTTCTTTAATTTATGGTTTATTGGCCTTTTATTTCTTTTTTGTAAAAATAAGCTTACAAGGATATGAATATATGTAAGCATATATATTTCCCTTTCTTACATAAACTGTAGCATGGTGTACCTACTGTTTTTATTGCTATTTTAATAAAAAGGCAAATACTTTCCATAATCTTGACAAACAAAACTCAATCTAAACCTTCATAAAAAGCTTCAAAACCTATTTGAATTTTTTATTTGCCATAAAAGTCTGGTTAAACCTTCATTTCTCCCCCGCCCCCAACTCTGTTTTGTCCAGGCATGGGGTGGGATTGAGAGAGTTAACTCTTTAAATTGATCTTTTTTAGTAGAGACTGGCGATCTTGATCAGGTTTCTAATATACCCAAATTGTCCCACATGCCTAAGATAGGTCTCAAAAGAGTTGAAGTTGAATTTTGCTCAGCATTTAAATGGAATCCCCACCTGTTTTTAACCAAAGTTGTCTTTGTTTCAGTCAACTGCCCTTTAAGCTCTAAACTCTAAGGAGATTTTGAATTTAAAAAGTAGCAATTGGTCTGTCTGTAGTGTGCAAGAATTCTGATTCTCCTCTTCCAGTTTGGTCAGTCTTTCATTTCTCTCCTAACTTTTCTAAAGGAAGAAGAAGAAAACATATCTTAATTGTATAAGGTAATCTGCATCTCCTGTCGCTGGAAGTCTATCACTGCCTAATAAACACCTACCCTTCCCACATTTGTATTTCTCTGCTTGTTTCATATTTTCTAACAAACTAAATAGATGAGGGCAATGGTCACTGTACCTTCAAGTATCCCTTATACTCTTAAGGAATGCTTTCTCCCAAGAACAGAATTTTGCTGCTGCCTGTTCTTACAATCCAAAGAAACTAGAAGTATTTGGTTTCCAAATGTTCACTGATTCTCCATCTTTATTGAATTTAACTGTTCATTCAAGAAATAGGTATCAAACCAGCCTATTTGTATGAAGCACATTAGAGGAACTATCAGCCTGTATCAGCCTGTTCAGAGATTTGAAGGAGAAAAAAAGGAATCCACTAGTTTAGTGGAAAATGTGAATTATTTGAAAATATTTATAGGGAATGTGGTGCAATGAGGACACTGAATTTGATTCAGAGGATGTCAACTCCAGTCTCCCTTATCACACCAACTAGCTATGGAGCCAGAGACAACCCACTTAACTTGTAAGATCTTTAATTTTTGCACAAATAAAATGGGAATAATACATTCTTTACAAAGGTATTATGAGAATTAAATGAGATTATGTGTATGAAAGCACTGTATATAGTGTATGTGAACATGTTATATAAATGTAAGGCATGAAATTGGATCAAGCATATGCCTACCTACTTCTCCCACCTCAAGTCTCTAGAAAAAGCAAAGAAGATATCTTTCAAAGTGAATAAACCCACAACTGCTCTATAAAATAAGAAAAGCATTCAATAATGGCCCAGAAATTTGGAGGAACCTGCTGAAAGATGAAAAGCAGGTAGGATCAGATTCATTAAATAACCCATATCCCACAGCTTAAATGTGAAAAAAAAAAAGTTAAAAGAAAAAGGTGGAAAGGGTTCTGAGAATTCTACGTTTTAGAGTTAAAGAATGTTAAGGAGCAGAAAGAGTCTCTATAGGAACCATTCAGAGTACCTAGGTAGCTACACCCTCTGGGCTTGTGCCAAACAGAGTCAGCAGAAATGTTTTCTGGATAGGACAGTGTGGGCACTTGGAGCCAAGAGACCACAGAGAGTTGGTCATATCCACATTGAATAAGGATCCCCAACTCCAGAAGATGGACACTTTGGCCTGAAACGTCCAAAACATTTCTTGAATATTTATTCAAGAAATATCTTTCTCTTCCCTCACAATCACAGAAAGCAGACTACACTAAAGAGAAACAGCATTCTTTAGCAGGTAAACAGGGATAAGAAGTACAAAGAACACCACAAGGAAACAAGAGAAACAAGTAGGCCATGAAAAAGAGGCACAAAACAACCATGAATGCACATAAACATAAGCTGAAGAATTTTTTTTAAAATTTTGATGCTTAGACTGTGCCGCAAAAGACAATTAAACCAGAGTATCTGGGGTGGGCCCAAAGTGTCAGTATTTTTTGTAAAGTTTCTCAGTTGGTTCCATTGTGCAGCTACGACTGATTATCATCAGAACAAATACCATAGAAAATATAGTTAATCAAACCAATATAATAAGATTCTAAAGAAAGAATCACAGTCCAAAATGGCATTGTGAAGCATGAGGAGCTATGTGGATCCTCTCCCCAGCAAAACAACCATAACTGGTGAAAATTATAAAAGATAATCATTTAAAGTCTTTTTAAAGTGTCCTAGGGGTATATAGCCAAGGGAGAAACATTTTTTCAAGAAATTCCACCAACTCTTAGTAAGAACAGGGAGAGTCTATGGCATTTGAACAACAACCTTTCCCCTCCCTCACTCTCACCTCAGCATGACAGTAGCTCTACTCCAACTGGGTACAATCAAGAACACGGGGCTCCCTCTCACTACAGTTCCCAGCCTGGAGCTATAGTTTCTTTCCAAGAGAAGCAGACTGCCAGTATTCCTTATTACTCCTAGTTCTATGTGCAGAACCTCTGTATCAAGCAGGTGCAGCTGAAAGGTCTAGGGCTCCTTCTTCTACCCAGATCCCATTTGTAGAGTGGAAGCTCTACCCTAGATGCAATACTGAACCCTAATAACTCTTTCCCTGGTTCACTGGTACAGCAGAGGTTGCATACTGGGAGAGGCAAGACAAAAAGCCCGAATGTTACCACCTTACACATCCCTCTGGCATAGAACAAGGGTGTCACTCTGAGAGAAATGAGCTACTGTGCCCACCACCAGCTCAAGAGCAGTGGTGCAAAGGTTGTTCCCAGGGGGAAGAAGTAGGTCATAAGAACAGAAAACTCTGTAGCTCTCCTTAAGTGGACTAATGTTACCTGGGCCAGAGTATAGGGAAGTGCAACCGTATGGGCACTGTTGAAAAAAATGGAGATTTTGGTAGCAAGCAATTTAGACGAGACTTGTAGCTCCACTGTATTCACAAGCAAAATAGTAAACAAGCTAGAAGTTTAATCAAGAAAGCCAGAGGAAAGGCAGCTAACAAGAGTCCTATTGTGGTAAGAACAATTCTCAAAGACTGCTCAAACACTACTCCTCCAAAGGGGCCTGAATTTGACTGTATAGATGGAGGAACAATTTATGCCACAGGCTGTTGTCAAAAACAAGTTATCACTTAGCAATTAGTGGAGGCTGACAGCTGGTTATGATGCCAATAGAGGCAGAACATCCAGAAACTTAACAGGAAGATCAAGGAAAGATACAGTAAAAGTGGAAACAACTCTCATTTCTTGGGAGAAAGGAGTCAGAGGGAATGTGCTCATGCCCAAAGCTTATGCCCTCAGAGGAGCTGCTGTACACTGCTGTGAAAATAGATTGCATGCAACTAGGGCAGCCAAGTCACTAAACAAATAAACAAGCTAAGAAAACAACAGAAACAAGGCTGGGGAAGAGTAAAGATTACAGAAATCAGGATCTAGAGTTGTGACAATATAGTAACTAAAATGTCCAGTTTTTACCCAAAAATGAGACTTATGCAGAAACAGGAAAGAGTGATTCATACAGAGGAAAAAAACCAGGCAAGCGAAACTGGTTTTGAGACAGCCCAGATGTCAGCCTTAGCAGGCAACACTTAAAAGTAGCTATTGGAAATATGTCCAAAGAATTAAAGGAAAACATTCTAAAAGAAGGTATGATAACAATGTCTCAATAAATAGAGAATGGCAATAAAGAGATAAAAATTATTTTTTTTAAAAAAAAGGGAAAAGAACAGTAACTGAAATGAGAAATTCACTAGAAGGGCTCAACAGTAGAGTTGAGCTGTTAGAACACAGATCAGTCAACTGAAGATAGATTAATAAAGATTATGCAATCTGAAGAACAGGGAGAAAAAAATGAAGAAACATGAAAAGAATTTCAGAGAAATGTGGGACGACACTAAGCAGACCAACCTCTTTGTAATGGAAGTACCAGGAGAGGAGAAAGGAAAAGAGACAGAAAAATATTCAAATAAATAACAGCTGAAAACTTTCCACATTTAATGAAAAGCATTAATCTAAATGTCCAAGAAGCTCAATGAACTCTAAATAGGATCAATGCAAAGAGATCCACATCCAAATATGTGATAGTCAAAATGCTGAAAGACAAAAACAAAACAAAACAAATCTGGAAAGCAGCAAGAGAAAAGTAACTCAGCACATGCAAAGGAACCCTAGTAGGATTAATAGCTAACTTCTCATCAGAAGCAATGGATGCTAGAAGAGAGTGGGATGACATATTCAAAATGCTGAAAGAAAACTGTCGAAGAATCTGATATCCAGCAAAACTATCTTTCAAAAATGAAGGTGAAATATAGACATTCCAGATAAACAAAAACTGAGCTAACTGGTTTCTAGCAAACCTGCCTTAGAAGAAATCCTAAAGGAAGGTTTATAGACTGACAGCACATGATATCAGACTAATTTCAATCTACGTGAAGAAATAAAGCACATTGGTAAATGTAATTATGTAGGAAATTATAAGAGACAGTATAGTTGAGTATTTCTTCTTTCTCCTCTTACTAATTTAAAAAGCAATTGTATAAAAAATATGATTTAACTGAATTATTGAAACTATAACTGAACTGCAATATATTTGACAATAATAACACAACAATGGTGGTTGAGAGCAAAGCTGTACTAAAGTAAGCCAAAGACACCAGATGGAAACATGAATTCAAAGGAACAATTGAAGGAAATGAGAAATAACAAGTAATAAGGTTAATATAACTAACTATAAATATGTATTATAATCATTTCTTCTCTCAGCTTCTTTAAGACATAAAATAATATAATTATAATAAAGTGATGTTGGGTTTGTAGCATATGTAAATATAATTAGTGTAACATTTACAGCACAAAAAGTGGGAAAGGAATAGAGTTATATAGTAGTAACATTTGTATATCTCACTGGAATTAAGTTAGCATAAGTTTTAAGAAAATTGTGAGAAGTTAAGATTACTGTAAGCCCTTGAACTAAGAAAATAACTCAATATAATACAGTGAAAAATCAATAAAGGGATTAAAATATTACACTAGAAACTTTCACTAAATGTAAAAGAAAGCAGTAAAAGAGTGACAGAACAACAAAAAATATATGAGACATATAGAAAATAAGTTGCAAAATAGCAGACATAAAGTAACCATGTCAATATTAGCATTAAATGTAAATGAATTAAGCAATCTAACCAAAAGCCAGAGTTTGTCAGACTGGTCAATATTAACATTAAAGGTAAGTGAATTAAGCAATCTAATAAAAAGACAGAGTCTGTCAATCTGGATTTAACAAAAAACAAGATCTACCATATGCTGTCTAAATGAGAATAATTTAGATTCAAAGATGGAAATAGGTTGAAAATTACAGGATGATAAAAGATATTCCATCTAAACAGCTACAATAAGAGAGCTAGAGTGACTCCGCTAATATCAGACAAAATATACTTTAAGACAAAAATTGTTAATAGACACAAAGAAGGACATTTTATAATGATAAAATGGTTAATCCATCAGGAAGATATAATAATTATAAACACACACACCAAAAAAGAGCTTCAGAATACATGAAGCAAAAACTGACAGAACAGAGGCGAGAAATAGACAATTCAACAATAATAGCTGAAGACTTCAATACTCCACTTTCAATAACAGATGGAACAACTAGGCAGAAGATCAACAAGGGTATAGAAGACTTGAGCAACACTATAAACCATATAGCTAACAGATACCCATGGACCACTCCACCCAACAACCACAGAATAATTGTGGTGAGAGTTGTATGACTCCGAACATACTAACAACCATTGAAAGGCACACTTTATGTAGGTTAACTTTATGCTATCTGAATTCTATGTCAATGAACCCATTTTTAGAATGTTTAAAGAGTAACATATATTCAGAAGGATAAGAGATCTCACATTTATGATACCATAATAAGAGATTATAAAAAGAACCAATTAGAGATCTCAGAAATGAAAAGAGTGATTACAAAAAAATTTCCAAAGATGGGCTGAGTATCAGAATGGATACAGATACAGTTAAAGAGAAAATATAGAGCTGAAAGATTCAACCCAGTAATTCGCTGAGAATGCCATGCAGAAGGCAACAAAGAATATGTGGATGAGGAGTTAGGAGACGAAGAGGATGACCCAGCATTTCTCACAGCCTCCTAATAGCGGTTTCTGAAGAAGATCACAGAAAAAATTGAGGCAAAGATAAAATCAAAAAAACAATAGAAAAAACTTTCCAGAACTTAAGAAAGCTCAATTCTTCAGATTGAAAGAGTCCACAAAGTATTGCACAGGATGAATTAACCAATATTTATGGATTCAGGTATTGAGGAGATAAAGTGAATCCTAAAAGTCTCGAAAAAGAAAATAATATATTATCTACAAAGGTCTGAAAAATCAGATCAACACCCAGACTTTTAATTAGCAGCCCTGAAAGTAAAAGACCACAGAGCAATAACTTCACACTTCCGAGGAAATGTAATTTTGAATCTGTAGCCTTAGGTCCACTCTGTATGCTCAGAATTTTATCATCTACCTTCTTTAACAGAATTACAGAACAAAAGTTGAATCCAACAGTAAATCTAGTTTTAAAAGCAAGAAATTCAGAAATCTTTTTTTTCAGATACAAATCATTTATTAACTCTTTATTTGAGGCCAATTCTTAATACCAAAATTTGACAAGAGGATTGAAAGAAAGGAAAAAACACTAGTCAATCTCATTCACAAACTTGTATGCAAAAGTTCCAAGGAAAATATTAGCAAACTAAATCCAGTAATATACATAAGGAATAAAACATTACTTTTTGGTTTTTTTTAAATTGTGGTAGAATATACATAACATACAACTTACCATCTTAAGTGCACAGTTCGATGGAATAAAGCCATTGTTGTGCAACAATCCCCCCATTCTTCTCCAGAACTCGTCTTATTTTGAAAAATAAAACAGTACCCATTAAACAATAATTCTCCATGACTCCCTCCCTCCAACCCCTGGCAACCACCATTCTACTTTTTTTCTTCCTCTCTTCCTCTCTCTCTCTTTTTCTTCTCTCCCCTTTTCCCTCATGCCCCAGCATCTAGTAATCGCTATTCTAGACTCTGTTATTATGAGTTCAGTTTTTGGGTTTTTTCACTATTCCACATAGAAGTGAGATCTTTCAGTATTTGTCTTTCTGAATCTGGCTTATTTCACTTAGCATAGTGTCCTCCCGGTTCATCAATGTTGTCACAAATGGCGGATTTCCTTCTTTATAAAGCTGAATAATATTCCATTGTGTATAGATAGATAGATAGATAGATAGACAGACACATATATATACACCACATTTTATTTATTCTTTCATCTATCAGTAAATCTTATCAAGTCCAAATAACTGATGATGTATAACGTAAAAATAAAAATATAGCATTTGATTTGAAAAGTATAAGTGATTTCAAAAGAGAGTTCTCAGGACAGAGTAAAAGCATAATACATAATATTTTTGTTTTATATGTGAAAGAATATAGATACTGATTAAATCAAGATATAATAGAGAAATATAACTATGTCACTGGAAGCTCTCTAATTCTTCAAGTATCCCATCCTCAGTCCATAAAATAGGAACTTTATTCTCTCAGAGAAGTTCTAAGAAATTGTTCTAGAAATGTTCTAAGAAGTTCTAGCAAATGTTCTATCATTCAACCCAACGCTGACTTCTCCTCCCCACGGAATTGTGCAGCACATCTGGCATTATGCACATCTGACTGCATAATGATTGCCAAGACATCATAGCTGAGCATAAAATAAGATTTATTCAGAGCTAAACACTTTTAAAATCAAAATCACAAAAGCCTTCCAAAAATTATAAAGGGAAAAATATACATATAGTAATGTGAGTATGTTTAAATCCATTGATTTGACACATAGGGGCCTCCTACATAAAAGTTGCCCAGCCGGCCTTGGTGGTCTAGTGGTTAAGATTCAGTGCTCTCACCGGTGCAGTCTGGGTTCATTTCCCAGTCAGGGAACCACACCACCCGCCTGTCGTTGTCATACTGTGGCCACTGCATGTTGCTGTGATGCTGAAAGCTATGCCACCAATATTTCAAATACTAGCAGCAGCAAGGTCATCCACGGTGAACAGGTTTCAGTGGAGTCTTCCAGACTAACACAGATTAGGAAGAAGGACTTGGCCACCCACTTCTGAAAAACTGGCCATGAAAACCTTGTGAATAGCAGAGGTAAGAGGATGGTGGACAAAAACTGGGCAGAGTTCCCCTCTGATGTACACAGGGTCACTGGTAGTCAGAATCAACTCCTTGCCAGGGCCTGCAAAGGTTTAAAACAGCCCCAGAACTGATCTCAGATTCTGGAGGCTGGGGAGGTCACCGCTGTTTGTTGATGGCTGAGTCTCTTGCTCTCTTGCACTCTCTCCTCTCTCTTTGAGTTTGGCCTGGGAGAAGTGGCCCATGATTTCTCTGCTTCCTGCTGCCATGGCTAGTGCACTGGGGCAAGCCCTTGCTCCCCGCTCCTCTTCTTACTGGTGGGTATATATTCCATCATGGGGAGAGGAAGAGGGAGCTTTGTGTCAGCCTCAGACTCAGCTCCTTCTCTAATCTAGGTTTACCAGCATCGGGGTAAATAATATGTCTATCTCTCAGATAGTCCAAACTCCAAAGAGGAAAAAGGATAAAGGATTCTGCTCCATCAGTATCCTCAATAAATATTTTTATTAAAGGCTGAGTGTATCTATAAAATAACAGGAATGTGATATGTCGTTTCCAAACCACTGGAAGAAAAAGAATATGGAACAAGGAAAAATCAAATGTTTCAACAAAAGATGGAAAAATACAAAATAAGATAGCATAGAAAACGGGAGACATAAAACAAAATGTCAGGAGTAAGGCCCAATAGGTCAGTAAATACAATAAGTGCAATTGAGTTAAACTATATATATATATCAATCAGAGTAAATGAATGCAAGGAGTATTATTAGATGTACAAGGACAAGTTAACCATATTTCAGGAACAGAAGAATTTGTACTTGGAATCACATGAAAGCGGTCAAACAAATTCAAACCAACTCAATCGTATTCACTGTCTTCAATACAATCGCACACTGGAAATTCAAAGGGAACCAACCAACAAATATCTGCAATGAAAACTTATGAAAAAAGTTGTACTAAATACTAAAAGTATGTACTAAATTTTTCTTTGGGAAGATAGCAATTGTATTGCATTTCAAGAGGTCTGCCAAAGAAAAGAAAACCTTGAAACTAGAGAATTTTTTACTGTAGTTCCCCTAATCTCCTCACACCTGTGCTGGTAAATATCAACCAGGAAATAAACCTGGGAACTGTCATAGGCTTTCAATTCAAAGGAATTGTGGTTACAAGGAACTGTCCTCAGAAGTTAACACCAAATTCCCTAACAAGCAAACGACTTGATATGTAAGGTTATGTTGATAGAGTTTAGTATCAGTCCTTTGCCCTTTTAAAGTAAATGCGTGGCATAATGGAAATCACATGGATTTCAGAAATACCCTGAGATGGCGTCCTGGTTCTACCACTTCCAATATGGGACCTTGGGTAAATTACTTAGCTTTTATGAGCCTCAGTTTCTTCACTTGTAGATGGGGTTAGTAACAACTTACCTAATAGTTTTTTGTGAGAATTAGAATGCACGTGAAGCAGGCAAGACAGCACTTGACACATGATAAGTGCACGGCAAATGGTACCATATTTATTTGCTAGGGCTGCCGTAACAAAGTGCCACAAACTGGGTGGCTTAAACAACAGAAATTTATTGTCTTGCAGTTCTGGAGGCTAGAAGTCCAAGATCAAGGTGCTGACAGAATTCGTTCCATCTGAGGGCTATGAGGAAGAATGTTCCATACTTCTCTCCTTGGCTTATAGATGACCATTTTCTCTCCTTCCTCACATTGTCTTCTCTCTGTGCATATTTCTGTGTCCAGATTTCTCCTTTTTGTAGGGATACCAGCCATATTGGATTAGGGCCTACCCTAATAACTTCACTTTAACTTAATTACCTCTGTAATGACCCTCTCTCCAAAGAAGGTCATATTCTGAGGGACCAGGGCTCAAGTCTTCAAGTATGAATTTTGAAAGGACATAATTCAACCCATAGCAGATACCTTTTCTTATTATTTTCTCTAAATGTTCCCATGAAGTGGAGAAAATCATTGTTTTAAGTCAGGTCAAAATAGGCCAATGTGATATGAGAAAAGAATACCAAGTGCTGAGACTTCTGCATACGAAGAGCAATTTCCTCCCCTAAATCTTTCACCATCTCCCCTCTGTCCACAAAACCCTCTGCTTGGGACACCACAAAACCGAGGAAGGCCACTGTAGATGAGAGTCCTGCCTAGTGCAGAGCTCAGGGCATTTCTCTTGAGTCATCTTGGTAAAGGCTGGCCCTAATTCTATTTGTATATGGCTCAACCTCAAACACCAGCTATAGATGAGTACTTTAATTTAGGCTGGTGAGTGGCATTTGTGGTCATTCTCCCCTTGAGAAACTTGAAACTGCAGTTTCTGGCAAACAGACAGCTATGAGTGAGTCTTTACTTAAAAGTTTTCCTTCGCAAGGGTGAATGAGTCCTTTCACAGGAGAAAGTTCATTTAAAAATTCTAGGCAATATTAATACATAAAGAAGAATAAAGATATACGTCATGCTTTTTTTTAGGAATATGCCTTTCTATTGTGGCAACCTCTTAGCCACAAAGTCATAGAGAATTAAAATGTTTTTCCTCGGACAAAGTATCCATCCACTGTGAGAAGAAAATGGCAAACTCCGGTGCTATTGATGATAAACTCTTCTTCTCTGTAAATGAGCTGAGAAATCCGGGGCTAAAACTGCAAATTCGTGCAATGAATTCAGACAGACTTAAATTTCAGATCTGCCCTGGTGGCCAACATATGAGCTGTCTATATTCAAGGTGAAGCCTTTTTTCCCTTCTTTTTTTTGGCAAGTATACTGACTGCTGGATTATTTCCTTGCATATTTTTAATACCTCAACCAGCTTATATAGAATATCTTGAAACAGATATGCATTTATCTTCAAAGAATGAAAGTACTCACTTGCCTGGATGAAAGAGTAGGGGAGAGCTTAGTTTTCAACCCCTTCCAGCTGTTAGTAAAGATTACGAAGATTTTCTTTACCCTGTTTTCACTTCATTGGTAGAATAATGAAATGCATGGAGACCTCTCCCAAAATGGGACCTCTTATGTGAGTGTTCTGGGAGTCTGGCTTTCTGTACAGACATAAAACTACAAAATCAATTTTCCAGTCAGTGTACCTCCTATATCTTATACAGATACAGGGAGAGAATGACTGCAAAGAACACAGACTTTGGGTTTACATAGGCTCAGGTCTGAAGCTAGCACCATAATTTATTAGTTGCACCCTTGGGAAAATTGCTTAACCTGTCTGAGCCCGTTTCTTCATTTCTAAAATGGTCTTTGGAGGAATAGAAACAACTGCGAATCCGCAGTAGTGAAAAAGAAGAGAAAAGACTGTTCCTAAGGAGAGGCAACTTGAGAGTAGGTAAGTTGAGCACTCTGCTGCTCAGAGGTAAACTTTGTGCAGAGGCCAAATGCATGAGCCTTGGAGCAAGAGAGAAGGCAACGACCCTTCTACTGACATCATTGTGTCCTGGATAGCATGGCAGGCCCACTCATGTAATGGATCACATTTGATTCTTACATTAACCCCAGGACAGGATATCACCATCGCCATTGCATGGAGGCTAAATGAAGTTAAATAAATTATCCAAAGCCATGGAATTATAAGATGTAGAGCCAGGAATTAAAATTGTGTCTAACTACAGAAGCTGCAGGTTTTTTTAACACCAAACTATGTTAAATAATAATATCAATAATCATAATAACAATCTCGTTCCTGCAGAGTCCAAAGGGAAGCTGGACCTCTGTCCCTTGGTCCATCTTCTGTAGTTCAGGCCCTGGCCCTCTCCCCTGCTGTGTGTTGTTGCCACCTGTTGCCAGATGCTCTTAATACTTGCTTCTCTCTAATCCTAGCCTGACCCTTGCCCTCCTCAAACTCCTGCCCGGAGTTTCGAGCCTCTATTTTGCCTTCACAATCCCATCATTCCTATTTGGACTCCCGTCCAAATCAAGTCCTTATTCTGACAAGTTATCCCTGAAAAAGTAGGAGGAAAAGACTTTGATGCAGAGAAAGTGTTCTTCATCATGCTCTCTACATCCTCCTTGAGATCTCGGTTCTTTCGGGAGACTATGCGAGCACCCAGGCCAGGTTAGGGACCTCCTTAAAAGTTCCTCAAATCCTCCGTGCCCATTCCTATCATAGCCCTTAGCAAACTCTGTTAGACTTCAATAGTTAACGTGCCTGTCTCCCCAACTAGAGTTTGAGTTCTTGAGGGAAAGTATATATCTTACTCATCATCAGCTCCCCAGCACTTTATATGGCACTTCACACATAGGAAGTACTCAATCAACGCATGGTGAATAACAGTAGATATCACACAGTGATATCGAGTGAACCAGAGGACAGTTATACAATTAAACTCAAGAAACATTATAATTATACATTATGATTTGTTCCCACAGATCCTTGATGTGGTAACAAGTGAAGTTATTTTAAAATGGCTTTTGAAAGATAATAATCCAAATGTAAAGAGTATTTTGGGAATGGCAGCACTTAAGAAATTAGAAAGCTGAGTTCAAATTTTTCATCCAAAATTTATAATATTCTGGCTTTTTTGCCATGAAGCAAACAAAAGTCCAGTTGGATTATGATAATGTCTTTAGTTTAATTTGAAGAAATGTCCAATTTGTTGTGATCGTATTTTCTTCCTTTTTTCTATCATCTTAAAGCTTTCTATCACTACCTATCTTAGATATCCTCCAAGTAATAGATGCGATATTATCCAAAGTTTATTCAAACTTATCTGAACCTTTTGGGGCTAGAAATTAGGTGGGAACTGTTTTCTTCTGGAGATTTCTAGTGCTTTTTGGCCTTGAAAGGCTGGAAATGCAACAAGAATAGCTTTTCTTGCGGTATTTTGGTTTCTACTCCCAACCAAAATCAGGAAGTGCAGAGATGCACAAAAATTAAAATAAAGGGGAAAAAGTTAACTCAACTTTTTGAATCTCAAACAAGATTCAGGTTCAATTTCAGTTTAAGGCAAAGATCTTGTTTTATCCAAACCACTTGGCCGTTTCGTTGAAATAACTGGTAGGCTAGCATATGGAATTCTTTTCTAATGTAAGGATAAAGGGAATTGCTGGTATGTAGAATCATTATGTCAACAGAATGTTCTATGATATTATCATAGAACATAATAGATGATAGAGTTCCACAGGACAGTGACGGCAGTGAAAGTATATAGCTTTACAGCACAACTTTTACTTCTCAGAACTCATATTTTTTAATAGATATATTTTATAGAACATGATTAATAAGATGAGCTTTGTCCAGCCTGAGTTTGCCACTGCTTTCTTTGGAGACATCAAGAGAAAAGAAAGGTTACTCTGTTACAACTCCTATTTAGAACCCAAAGTTGGCTTCTGTATTGATCTGATTGGTTACTGAGTCAATCAGGAAGACTCTGAGAATTCTTGCTTAGACAGTCAAGGGAGGGTGCAGGAGAATTAAAAAGCGACTGATCAAATCATGAGGATAGTGAATGTTCAATTCCATGAAATTTTATTTTATTTTATTTTATTTTTTTTTTTTGAGGAAGATTAGCCCTGAGCTAACATCTACTGCCAATCCTCCTCTACTTTATATGTGGGATACCTACTACAGCATGGCTTGCCAAGAGGCGCCATGTTCACACCCGGGATCCGAACCGGCGAACCCCAGGACGCCAAAGCGGAACATGCGCACTTAAGCGCTGCGCCACTGGGCCGGCCCTTGTATTTTATTTTTTGAGACTCTAAAATTTCAGAGAACACCAAATTCTATCCATATAGAGCCAAGAACAGTAGGGATTTATGAATGGTAGAAAACCCAAGTTTGTTATAAACCATGAATGGATAAAAACAAGACTCAAACACTCAGGGATAATTAGTATCCTGAAAAGAGTCTGCAGGTTAAATTTATTAGCTGTTCTATTACTGGAGAACAACTTGACTACAGGAACCTATTTGCCTGATAAGTGCCAAAGGAAATAAGTGGAACTATTTTTCTCTTAGACTGTGTCTACATGAAAAAGAAGTTGGCCAGAAGACAAGCCAAGTCAGTCAATTCACTTAAGGGACGTCCATCAAACCGTTGCTTGGCGCTGGAATGTTCACTTTTCAACTAGTTGCATTGGTGTCACTCAGACACTACCACAATCAAATGTCTACACAGAATGAAGCTCTTAAGAAACAAACGATTTAAAATTTGAATCTTACTTGAATTTTAATACCCGTGCAAAAAGGTGCTAATAAGAATGATTGCTTCAGTTATCCAACAAACATTCATAACTTCTTAGTACAAATGCCTACTGAGCTTATTTTGGTTTTATATTTCTGATATTTTGACCTTGGTCATAGGCCCAAAACATTTAAGTGACAGATGTTTAACGTATGTTTTGGTATTAGTATCTTATCTTTTATGGCTTAGAATAAGGGGTCTCTATATACATTGTTTTGTACAACGTGCTAATAAACTGTTTGAGATATTATGTTTTTCAGGCCAAGACACAAGGATGTTTAATTGCATCAATGCAGAGATTGCTTTGTTAAATATCACCAACATCTTCAGGGTGCTTGCAGATAAAATTTTTAGTGATGTTTTGAGAAATTTCAACAATCCTTGAAGGACAAAAAAGTATAAGGTGGATTATTAGCATGTATCTTTTCTTATTTGAATATATTATAATAATATACCAAATCAAGTTTGAGAAAACCCCACAGTGGTGCCAGATTGAAAAATAAGTGGTATAATTTTGGGGGCTGACCCAGTGGCATAGTGGTTCAGTTCACGCGCTCTGCCTCAGTGGCCTGGGGTTTGCAGGTTTGGATCCTAGGTGCAGACATATCCACTGCTCAGCAAGCCATGCAGTGGCAGTGTCCTACATACAAAATAAAGGAAGATTGGCACAGATGTTAGCTCAGAGGCAATCTTCTTCATATACACAAAACGAAATTACAAAAAAAAATTGGTATAATTTTCTCAGGGAAAAATTGTTGGTATTGGTAGATAAGAGTTATGAGCTAGTTGTCCCTAGTTATCACACAAAGATAAAGGTCTATAGTTTGTGATGGGACTGTCTCAGAAATGTATGTCTCAGATCTAATGCAGAGGGAGTACCAGGTAAGCAAAGGAAGTTCCCAAGGACATCTGAACAGTGGACAAGTTGGCTGCATACTCTCTAATTCTTTTTTTTTTAAAGATTTTATTTTTTTCCTTTTTCTCCCCAAAGCCCCCCAGTACATAGTTGTATATTCTTCGTTGTGGATCCTTCTAGTTGTGGCATGTGGGACGCTGCCTCAGCATGGTTTGACGAACAGTGCCACGTCCACGCCCAGGATTTGAACCAACACTGGGCCTCTTGCAGTGGAGCGCGCAAACTTAACCACTCGGCCACGGGGCCAGCCCCATCCTCTCTAATTCTTGGTCATCCCAGGTCTATTCTATGCTGCTCTGCCTTGGTATTCACTTTCAACTTCTCTGCCTCTGTGTGGAAATGGAAAGTAGACCTTCTGTAGAGCTGTCTTAAGTGCCAGGTTAAGAAGATGCCAGACTTTTCAAGGAAAGTGGATTTCCCTTGTGTGTTCTGGCTTACAAAGTCTGTCTCTTTCATTTTAGGAGTAAAATTGTCGCACCTTCTAAACAGCAGAATAAGCCAAACTCAACAATCAAAGTCCTGTTTTTCTGTGAATGATCTTGACTGGTCCCTTGAGAAAGGGAGTTGGGTGGGGAATATAAATGTGTAAAGAAGGAGCAAAACAGTGGCTTGTATTCTTGCCGTAAGCATTTCATCTGTTCACTGTCTGCCTCTATTGTAAAAAAGAAAAACCTGATTCACGATACAAAGGGCTGGGTGGAGCTACAGAATCTTAGATGTCTCTTTATTCAGAATGGAGAGTAGATGAGTAACAAGCAAGGGAATTTCCCCATCCATGTATATCTCAAAATTAACCAGAGACGACCCCTTAGAAGTGAAGAACATTTGAGTCTCTTAAACTACCAACTTCTTTGGGATACCCGGAAACAACGTCGCCTAGTTATATTGATGCCTTTGTAGTACTGCTATCTTCTTTCTTAGAATAAGCCAAATCTAAAGTCACTATCCACAAAAATCACCAACAAAGTATCAACTTCTTATGCTTCACATTGTAGCTACCCTAAGTCATCTTGTCGTTCATATATATACACACATATTTTTGTACATATATTTATTACCAGAATTGGTCCACAGTAGTCTCTAAATAATTTCCTGCCTTTACCAGGAAGATGGCAAAATGCAGGAAGTTAATAAAGACAGAAATCTGAGAATAATATAAAACCAAATAAATCATCACAACTTGAAACAGTCTTTCAATATTTAGTGTATCTTCTGCCACGTGAAACCAATATGTCTTAATTTCTGAAACATTGGAACGGAAAGAATCAAACGATGCCCTTTTTTTGTTGATGTTAATAGCTGTGTCCCACTGCCCCACAGCTATTCAGTGGTATTAGAAGAAGACAGAGAAGGAAATATTTTCTAAGAGGACTGTGTTGAAAGGTTGTAATGGAGTTTAATATAGTTTTGGAAGCTCAATTCCACTTATTTTGTCTGGTGTGTGTATGTGCATAAGATCAGGTTACCAAGAAAGAAAACAACACACTGCTCTTTTCATTGCTGAGACAAAGAATGAGTTACAGCTAAAACTCGAGGTGGGGATGAGGGGAGGGAGGGAGCCCAATTGATGGAGTCAGGAGAGATAACTTAAGACATTCTAAGATAAGCAAATGGTTGGTTTGCAGGGGTAGCCCTTCTCTCCTTTGGGAAGACTCACTTCCAGAGAGTTCAGTCAGTCCAGATCCCCCTGATGACTCCTCCCCAGATGGCCCATGCGTCTTGTACAGTCATCTCTTTCAAAACTTAGCACACTGTATTACTTATATTGGAGCTCTCTGTCTCATCATCACAACTCTGAGTATCTCAAAAACCACATCAACTAAATACTTGTGTCCACCTTGCTGTTTTTCACTGCACATAAATCCATTAAATCAAGAAACATTTTTTTAATTGAGTTAATAATAGTTTACATCAATGTGAAATTTCAGTTGTACACTATTTCTTGACTGTCACCACATAAGTGCTCCTTCACCTCCTGTGCCCACCCCCCCAACCCCCACCCCCTTTCCCCTGGTAACCACTGAACTGTTTTCTTTCTTGCTTTTTTTTTTTTTGAGGAAGATTAGCCCTGAGCTAACTGCTGCCGATCCTCCTCTTTTTGCTGAGGAAGACTGGCCCTGAGCTAACATCCATGCCCATCTTCTTCTACTTTATATGTGGGACGCCTACCACAGCATGGCGTGCCAAGCAGTGCCATGTCCGCACCTGGGATCTGAACTGGTGAACCCTGGGCCACCAAAGCAGAATGTGTGAATTTAACCACTGCACCACCAAGCCAGCCCCTGAACTGTTTTCTTTGTCCATGTGTTTGTTCATATTCCACATATGAGTGAAATTGTATGGTGTTTGTCTTTCTCAGTCTGGCTTATTTTGTTTAGCATAATTCCCTCCAGGTCCATCCATGTTGTTGCAAATGGGATGATTTTGTCTTTTTTATGTCCAAGTAGTATTCCATTGTATATATATCCTACACCTTCTTTATCCAATCATCAGTTGATGGGCACTTGGATTGTTTCCATGTCTTGGCTATTGTGAATAGTGCTGTAATGAACATAGGGGTACATATGTTTACTTTGGATTGTTGATTTCAAGTTGTTTGGGTAGATATCCAGTAATGGAATAGCTGGGTTGTATGGTATTTCTATTTTTAGTTTTTTGAGGAATCTCCATACTGTTTTCCATAGTGGTTGCACCAGTTTGCATTCCCACCAGCAGTGTGAGGGTTCCCTTTTCTCCACACCCTCTCCAACATTTGTTATTTTTCGTCTTATTGATTACAGCCATTTTAACAGGCATAAGGTGGTATCTTAGTGTAGTTTTGACTTGCATTTCCCTGATGATTAGTGATGTTGAACATCTTTTTCATATATTTATTGGCCATCTATCTATCTTCTTTGGAAAAATGTCTGTTTATATCCTCTGCCCATTTTTTGATTGGGTTGTTTGTTTTTGTTATTGTTCACTTGTGTGAGTCCCTTATATATTATGGAGATTAACCTCTTGTCAGATATATGATTTGCAAATATTTTCTCCCAATTGGTGGGTTGTTTTGATCCTAGTTTCTTTTGCCTTGCAGAAGCTCTTCAGTCTGATGAAGTCCCACTTTATCTTTTCTTTTGTTTCCCTTGTCTGAGAGGACATGGTATTCGAAAGATCCTTTTGAGTTCAATGCCAAAGAATCTACCACGTATATTATCTTCCAGGGGTTTTATGGTTTCAGGACTTACCTGCAAGTCTTTGATCCATTTTGAGTTTATTTTTGTGTATGGTGTGAGATAATGGTCTACTTTCAGTCTTTTGCACGTGGCTGTCCAGTTTTCCCAGCACCATTTATTGGAGAGAGTATCTTTTCTTCATTGTATGTTCTTGACGCTCTGTCTGTAGATGTGCAGTTTTATTTCTGGGCTTTCGGTTCTGTTCCGTTGATCTGTGTGCCTGCTTTCGTACCAGTACCATGCTGTTTTGATCACTATGGCTTTGCAGTACATTTTGAAGTCAGGGATTGTGATGCCTCCAGCTTTGTTCTTTTTTCTCAGGATTGCTTTAGTAATTTGGGGTCTTTGGTTGCCCCATATGAATTTTATGATTCTTTGTTCTATTTCCATGAAGAATGTCATTGGGATTCTCATTGGGATTTCATTGAATCTGTAGGTGGCTTTGGGTAGTATGGACATTTTAACTATGTTTATTCTTCTAAGCCATGTGCATGGAAACTCTTTCCATCTCTTTATATCATCATCTATTTCTTTCAATAATGTCTTATAGTTTTTATTGCATAAGTCCTTCACCTCCTTGGTTAAATTTATTCCTAGGTACTTTATTCTTTCAGTTGCAATTGTAAATGGAATTGTATTCTTGAGTTCTCTTTCTGCAAGTTCATTATTAGAGTATAGAAATGCAACTGATTTTTGTAAGTTGATTTTGTACCCTGCAACTTTACTGTAAATGTTAGTTATTTCTAATAGTTTTCTGATGGATTCTTTAGGGTTTTCTATATATAAGATCATGTTTTCTACATAGAAGATCATGCCATCTGCAAACAGCAAGAATTTCACTTCTTCTCTCCCTGTTTGAATTACTTTTAGTCCTTTCTCTTGCTTAATTGCTCTGGCCAAAACCTCCAGTATTATGTTGAATAAGAGTGCTGATAGTGGTGTCCTTGTCTTGTTCTTGTTCTCAGAGGGATGACGTTCAGTTTTTGCCCATTGAGTTTGATATTGGCTATGGGTTTGTCATATATGGCCTTGATTATGTTGAGGTAATCTCCTTCTATCCCCATTTTCTTAAGAGTTTTTATCATAAATTGCTGTTGAATCTTGTCAAATGCTTTCTCTGCATCTATTGAGATGATCTTGTGCCCTTATTGCTCAATTTGTTGATGTGGCGTATCACACTGATTGATTTGCGGACGTTGAACCATCCCTGTGTCCCTAGTATAAATCCCACTTGATCATGATGTATGATCCTTTTGATGTCTTACTGTATTTGGGTTTCCAATATTTTGTTGAGGATTTTTGCATCTATGCTCATCAGCGATGTTGACCTGTGGCTTTCCTTTTTTGTGTTGTCCTCGTCACACTTTGTAAACCAAGAAACATTTTTTAAGACAGTTATGATTTTTTTAGGTAATGTCACTTTAAGTTAAAGCATAGCTCAACAGTGCCATTTCTCAAATGGCAAGTTCCTAAAAGACAAAGACTGCATCATATATTTCTCTTTGATGGACCAGTGTCTGTCTCTACAGAATTCATACTGAAAACATATTTGGTGAGCAGCACTCAATCCCATTTTAACGTTTAATCGTTGTAGAATAGCTGTTCTGAAAGTGTAGTCTGGGTCCTCTGGAGATCGCAAGACGCTTTTAAGGAGCTACAAGGTTAGCAACTATTTTTATGATAATACTAAGACATGATTCGCCTCTTTACCGGGTTGACATTTGCACTAATATTGCAAAGGTGATGATGGATAAAAGTGCTTGTGCCCTAGCACAAATTAAGGCAACAACACCAAACTGTACTAGTAGTTGTATTGTTCACTGTCACACATTTGTGAAAAAAGTCAATTACACTTAAGAATGTCATTGATGGGGGCTGGCCCCATGGCCGAGTGGTTAAGTTCACGCGCTCTGCTGCAGGTGGCCCAGTGTTTCGTTGGTTCGAATCCTGGGCGTGGACATGGCACTGCTCATCAAACCACGCTGAGGCAGCGTCCCACATGCCACAACTAGAAGGACCCACAACGAAGAATATACAACTATGTACTGGGGGGCTTTGGGGAGAAAAAGGAAAAAAATAAAATCTTAAAAAAAACAAAAAAGAATGTCATTGATGAAGCAGTGAACATTTTAACTTTTATTAAATCTCAACTCCTCAGTCTTTGTGATATTTGGTGAAGTGGGAAATATTCATAAAGGCACGTCTGCTGAATATTGAAGTAGGACAGTTGTCTCAAAGAAAAGCTCTCTTGTAATTTTTTTTGTGTGTGTTATAAACTGAATTAGTAGCTCTTTTCACAGAACACCATTTTTACTTGAAAGATCAACTTATAGACAAACCATGATTATTCAGAAGTGGGCATTTGGTTGACAACCTCTCAAAAATGAAATACAAGGGAGCCTGTCAGGGCAAGGAAAACAACAGATAGCTCTGTTGCCAATGAATTCTCTCCCATCACTGTAGCTAAACGGCTTCCCTATAGTTGAAAACTCTTCCGATGAAATAGCAAAAGTTATTAACAAACGTGATTTTTTTACGTTATGTCATAAAATGTGTCAACATTTGGAAGATCTGCATGACTTAGTAAACCAGTCATTTTTAAATAATCAATAAGTGATGATACAAAATCGTGATTGTGTAAAAATGTACAAGATTGACCAACTGATTTTACTAAGATAGAGTATGAAAAGTTCATTGATGTGGTTCCAGATTTCACGTAGCACTAACCTTTAAGAAAATATCACTTGTTGAGTTTTGACATAGATATCCATAATTATCTGAAAAGCTTGTAAAATACTTTTCACTTTTCTAACTTCATATAATTCAACCAAACAATGCATCACAACAGATTGAATGCAGAAGCAAACCCAGCTGTCTTGTGTTAAACCAGAAATTAAACAGATTTGCCACACTGTAAAACAATGCCAATCTTCTAATGTTGTTTTAAAAATTATTTTTCATTAAAAGCATGTCATTTATACTAATATATAATGAGTTCCTTATTGTTCTTTTAAATGAAAGAATAAATAAATATTTTAAACTTTGTTTAGTTTTCAGTGTGTTAAATATTGATATAACCCACATAAAACAAAAGCACTGTGGGGTCATCACTAATTTTTAAGAATATAAAAGTGTCCTCAAACCAAAAAGTTTGAGAACTGCTGCTGTAGAAAAATGAGGGGACAATTTTGATCTCTAAGGGAACCAGCAAATTGAGAATTATTTGCCTATAACTTATTGGTCAAAAATAATCAACACCTTGAAAAGCTGAAAAATATAATAAGCATATAATTACAACATGTCAAATTAGCATAATTTTGATCATGAGATCTCATAATAAATGTTTTAAAACATCTAATACACATTATACAAGAAACCTATCTTTTGAAAACAAAGTAATGAGGTATTCCATTAAGTTCAAGAACCCCTCCTTAATTCTTTACTGTCACAAAACAGGTTTAGAGATTACTTTCCCCCTTTTTGTCATTTCATAAATTTTGCAAATAAGCTTTTAGCTGTCAGTCCTCATTTGCCAATTAGAAAGGCTTAACCTATTGACTTTCAGGATGTCAGACTCCCTACTATAAACACTGGTATGTCTTCAGACTTTCTCATTTCTACCCTTCCTTTGTTTATTTCAAAATTATTTATTGAGCATCTAGTCTCAACTGAGCAATATGTAAAAAGTTAGTAAAAGTGGAAACCACAGGATTTCAAGAAATGCATAAAGTTTAGCAAGGAATAAACACAAAGATGAATAAGAGATTACCTTTACACCTGAAAATTGGGGGCGGGCAGAATTTGGATAAAAATTCATTTTACTATTGTATTCAAGTTTTCCAAAATGTTCGCCTCACACTTGAAAACTTCAATATGATATGATGGGAAACCCCAGAGGGAGTGAATTCACCCAGAAACACAGGGTTCCATGTCACTGATGGGCTGACACAATTCCCTTCCCCCTGTACCTATACTTAGTCACCTCCACTGGTTCCTAATCCGGCAGGAGGTAGTGAAGTGTCTACACTCACAGACTCACTTGTTGGCAATACTCAAACATACCTGGGGAATGCTGCCTGAGAGCCAAAATGATGCAAAGTCATAGAGCGCTTCAGTCACACTCTATTTCATAGGCACCAATAACAAATACTGTTGGAAAGCATTTTCGGAGATCCCAGATTCTCCTAAGAACTCCAGGTCTAATTAGCAAGCAAGCTGGAAGGTTTAGAAATATTTATAGATAGTCACTTATGACATCATAATTTCCAGCTAATTATAGAATATTTACACAGGGCCTTTTGTTTTCATACCTGGAAAATGAGCATGCTGTCTATATTTGTAAGCAATGGGATGTGTGTGGAGTGGAGAAGTATTTCTTTTGCATTTCTTCTTCTTCTTCTTTTTTTATTCAAAAGACAACTCATGGCCAAGGAGTCATCTTTCTCTATTACAGCAAGATCCTGAGCATAACCTATGTGATGCTCTTTCCCAATTTTCTACTATTCCCTGAGCGTTCAATCCCATCAAACCCACGAGGACACTTTCTGCCCAGCTTCAGCACCCTTGTCTGCTGCTACTACCACCAGTGAATGCTATTATTCACCACAACCCAGAAGGAGCAGTTGTATCCCAGAGCACACACAGGGAAGGGCAAGTGTCAACCAGTCATGAGCACAAGCCACTTAGGCTCCCAGGAGTCACCCATAACATGAGTCAATCATCAATAGATAGTGAGAAGTCAATAGAATTCTTCTTGGATTCTGTCTGAAGTATTATTGTTGGTATCTTACAGTTCCTCTCTGAAGACTGCTCGGTTAACAGCATTTTAGGAAAAGTAAATGGAAATGGAAGCTTGGTTCTGCCCTTGGACACAGGTAAGGCATTCTACTTCTCAGGGAACATGACACAGTGGTGGAAGGGACTTAAGATTGGGATTTAGACAGACACAGGGTCAAATCTTTGCTGCATGAGCTTGAGAAATGTATTTAACATCTCTGCATTTCAATATTCTCATCTGTAAAGTGAGAATTAACATATCTACTTCAGAGAGGTGCTGTGAGGATTAAATGAGAGAATCCTTTTTGACAAAATTAGTTGCTTTCCTTTTCTTTTCAGGTGTTAGCTCTCCCACCTCTGTCAAAATATTCCACAAGTACATTGTATTAGCTGAGTTCTCCTTTCTGCCGTACCTGACAGATTGCCTTGGAATCCAATAAAATTTTAATAATGATTTAAATATTTCATGCCACAAGTGATTCTGTATTTTTGATATAAGGAATCATCCCACTCCAATTTAATTCAACAAGTAATTATTGAAGACCTGCAGGTATAAGGTACCGAGCTTGAGCTTAATGAGAAAAACACAGTGCTTGCTCTTTAGAAACATGCAAGAGGAGATTGATGCTCAGTATGAACACAAACAACAGTAATATGTGATGGGACAAGGAAGTGCCTCAAGAGATGTACACACAGTATTAGAGGAGTTCATGGCAAAGCAGATGCCCTGGAGTGTATCTTCATGCAGCTCTTCAACCATGAGAGCCTTTGAAGAGTTTCCATCTGCTGTGAACACACATATCGAGTGGGGACTCTTGGTGACTTCATAAAACACTTCATTCAAAGTGGGCTCTGCAGTTGGTAAATGTGGTAGAATGCCCCCAGCAAATGTGTGGCAAGCCTGTGTTAATACACATTAACACAACGCTATAGACCTTTCTCCTCTCCTGGAGTCAAAATACTTTGTATTCCACTGAATTTAGAAAAAAAAAATTGGTAAATCTATATTGCTCCATAAACAGTACAGTGCAAAGTCTGTTGCAATTCTGTGCAATTTTCCGTAATCATGTGTACTTAAGTGAAATTTACATTATCATTATGAGCTGCGCTATGGAAATGATTCTTTTAGCCTACAGCTATTAGAACCACCCGTGCCAGGACCAAGTTGTCAGCACCAGGGGAAGCAATTTCATCGGGTTTCTTTTTACATGGACACACGGCTCCTATTAGCGCTTATGCCTCCTATTTTGTTTTTTCCCCCCGACTCATGCAGTTTGCCTCTTTGGGTGGAAATGAAAACAATTTCAAGAATGAAAAGTTTCAGCTTGTAGCTAAAAATATCCCCAATCATCAGCAGGGGAGGCAGTTCCTCAGCCACTTGCAACAAAGATGACCTCTTTGCCAGGCTTGGTCTACAGCAGGAGGTTTCTACTCAGGAGCTCCTTTTTCATGGGCTCAAAAATAAACAGCCAGTTCCTCTGGCTGGCCTCCCTCCTTGAATGGAGGCAAGGAACGTTCTGTAGAAGGAAATCATCAAGCTGGGGTCCAATCCTAACCAAGTCAATTGAAGCATCTGATGTATGTTAGACACTAATTAATTTTGATTACAGGTGCCCAAGTGGACCAATTTAGCATCTTTCAACCCTGAGGACTCAGCGCATTGAAGGTATTCATATTACAAAGTTGAGGCAGTGTATTGAGTTATTCTCTAAAAAATAAAATAGAAGACTTTTTTTCCACATATGCCTCTACCTTGAATATACATCTCTCTCAAGGTCACAGGAATATATTACCATATATTATAAGGTACCAAGAAAGCAAAACTTGGAAAATGAATGCCAAGTCCAAGAAAAGTCATACTTAAAATTCCCTCCTATCTTTAAGGTTGACAGTGAAACTTACACGGCTGAACTAGCACTCTGAAAAATTGAAACCACATGGTGTCCTTACCCCAGGGACCATTACTGTATGAGAAGGAAACATGCCAAATTTGCTTTTACAAATAGAGAAACTGAGGGAAAACACAGTAAGGAACTGATAGAAAAGTTACAATTATGACCCAAGGATCTCTCTTCTTAATCTCTTCAAGCTAGTAGCTTATTCAACTTCCCAGAGCAGAGGTATAGAATGCACAAAATTTCAAGACATGTATTCATATGTGCAAAACTTTATATTTTTATGAAGCAATATTATATCTACTTTGAACCTCACTGGACCTGGTGTTAGGAAGTGTAATCTTGATCAATTCCAAGAAAATCCAGTAATATAAGATTTATTGTTGGTAAATTCAAAATTTCCCCTTACTCCTCCCCAGGATGGCACCCAAAGTTCCACGAGGTATTCCAGGATGTGTCAATGGCGTTCAGGTGGAGCAAGGAGAGGCATCCATCAACCGCTGATATGCACGCTATTGAATCTAGTTTCTCCCTATTGCTCTTCCTCCATTTTGTATCCACTGAGATGTCAAATTCCCATCTGCTGAGTATATTCCCTTATCCTGATCTTCCAGGTCTTCTTCCAATGCTCAGTATCACATCTGACCATTTACCATGGTAAAATATTTGGCTATACTACATCTTTGAGGGAGTCTCAGGGACTCTGAGAAGATGCCTAAGGTCTACCTCTCTCAGACACACCATGTGGCTGGGTCTCTTCTCTGTCATGCCACAATGGAGCAGGGGACTTGGGAGCTTGTCCACCCTCCACCCCTGGAGTTTACTTTGGGAAGAAGAGAAGGCATAGCAGGATGGAAGTCTGGCTCAGAGTTCTTCATAAGGAGCTTATTATCTTTCTTCCTGCCCAGCTCTTCTTGCCATTACCAAAACTTAAAGATCTTGATCTAATCTGAGGAATTGGGAAAAGAGATGAGGAGAGCTGGTTCTGCTCAAACTCGTATTCTCAGATATTTTAGTTAATACGTCATCACGTTGCCCTGCCACAGTAAAATAGGTTTAAGATCATTAAATAAAAACTAAATACTTACTATTCTCTCTTTCCTCAAACAACTAATGTCATAAAACTCTACAGAAAAGAAAGGAGACAAGATAAGAACACTGGACTGGAAATGATGAATTTAAGAATTTAGAGACTATTATTTTTAAGACATCCTGTATATCATTATAGTTTTTCTTTCTTTCTTTTACTTTTTTCTTTCCTTCCTTCCTTCTTTTCTTTTTTGTTTTGTTTTTGGTGAGGAATATTGGCCCTGAGCTAACATCTTCCTCTGTTTTGTACGTGGGTCACTGCCAAAGCATGGCTTGCTGAGTGATGTGCAGATCCACACCGAGGATCCAAACCTGCAAACCCCGGGCAGCTGAAGCAGAGCATGCGAACCTAACCACCATACCATGGGGCCGTCCCCTCTTCTTTTCTTTTTTGAACAAATGGTATGACAAATAGGTAATATGTTTGTATGGTGACTGGTGTAGATGCCATTCCACAATCTCACTACTCTTCACTTATCTGAGCTTTCTCGTGATTGCCCATCATACTCTGTCCCCTCTCTTCCCTCTATTCTGGTTATTATCCTCATTTGCTTTTCCTGTATCTCATTTTCCCTTTATCGATCTCAACATTTCACAATTTTTTCACTTCATAAACGATGATAATATTTATTTGGCACCAATGGATGAATGGATGATTTCTGGTCCTTACCAGGCACCATGACTGTGAGGGGACTGATATCTTAGACATACCTCTAATCCTTTTGTGGCATCCCTGAACCTCAGAAAACGAATTAAGAATATGTGTCAAATCCTCACTACCCATTAAATTCTTGCTCCTCTCATATCCTCCATGAAGCACTTACCAACTCTTCTAGCCTGCTGTGATCTCTTAAGAAGCAACTCAAGGATCCTCTGCACCATCTCACTTAACCCTTGTCTTCTACCTTCTTGTACTGTCATCTCATTGTTTCAAGTGTGTTAATGTTCTTTTAAACCCTATATTAAGATACTTGAGGATAAAAGTCACATTTTCTAGAACTAGGACCACTTCCAAAGCACTCTAATTCAAGTGCAAATTGTAAATGCTCAAAAATTATGAAGGAAAATAATAATGCATAATGACAAGAATATGGGCAGAGTGATATAGATCAGAACTCAAACCCCTCTTCCTTCACTTATTGACCGGATACATTTAAGAAAGTCAAATTGTGAATGTTGTGAGGATCAAATAAGACGAAAGCATCTAGTAAGCCTTCAAAAGTAATCAATTGAATGAATGAATAAAGACATTTCCATAATACGATGTAAAAGCTGACAGAGAATGTATCACATGAGAAAGGAAGGAGGAATTGAAAGAGGTGGAATAGGCAGAATTGGCAGAGACCAGAGGCAAGTGAGAACACAGCATATTGTGAAAATGGCAGGTGGTTCAGTATAATTTGGTACAAAAGTGACTGGCCAAGATGGACTAACAGAAGCCAGATCTATCCTTCTGCCTGAAAAAAAAAAAAACTGAGCTAAACGTATGAAATGATATTTTCAAGACACAGTTTGGATATCAGGTAGTGAAGAACAGTGATCCATAAGAAATTGGAAACAAATAAAAAAAATACTATTTTTGCCCAGGCTTAGTGCCTTTAATGAGTTAATATGCCTCAGTGGAGGGAAAGAGAACACTGTCAGAGTCCAGGCACACTCCCTGTGTTGAAGACACAGAGCTGGGAGTCTGAGGAAACCAAGATGGCTAGGGTTAGTAGGAGGCTAGAGTTAGCAGTACAGAGTACTGGGGAGGCAAGTGTTGCATTGAGCAAGAATTTAAATGACGTGAAGAGGGTCCTGCTTGAGCATTCAGCAGAGTTTACTGATTGCCACATTCATGTAAGAAAATAACTCAAAGCCAGGGAAATAATCACCCAAAAAGGATTCAAGGGCGGGGCTGGCCCCGTGGCCGAGTGGTTAAGTTCGCGCGCTCCGCTGCAGGCGGCCCAGTGTTTCGTCGGTTCGAATCCTGGGCGCGGACATGGCACTGCTCGTCAGACCACGCTGAGGCAGCGTCCCACATGCCACAACTAGAGGAACCCACAACGAAGAATACACAACTATGTACCGGGGGGCTTTGGGGAGAAAAAGGAAAAAATAAAATCTTTAAAAAAAAAAAAAGGATTCAAGGGCACTCAGTGCAAAGGTACCCAGCACTCACTTAGGCCCAGAAATATTGTTTGTTCCCACTAGCCAGACTGAAAAATCTCATAATTTATAAGACATTTAGAATTTATAATGATCTTGTCACAGGCGTGGAGAAGGATTTGGCACAGACTAAGCAGCACTCTCGTCCCACCTAACAAATCTTAGAAGCAAAACCCAAAAGGATCAAATGGTTTCCAAGTAATATAACTGCATCCCAGAACAAAGCTCAAGAACAAAGGTAAAATTCAACATGTCTGGCATCCGATCAAAAATTATTCCCACGCAGGAGAATTTCAAACAATTTGTGTAGATACTTCACTCTCAAGGAGGGGGAGCACAGCTCCCCGTTACTTAAACATGGGCTGTGTATAGTGACTTCCTTCAAAAGAGCACGTTATGGAAAGGGGGGTAGATAATTTTGCACTGGAGAAATCCGCCCACCACTACCTCAGCCAGGTGATCAAGGTTAATGTCAACAGCACTAAGTCATGTTGAGATTATGTACCCTTGATAGGATGTGATGAGAATGGCAGTTTTCCTCTCAAAAAGGCATAACCCCAGACTAATTGTGAGAAAAAACATCAGAGAAATATCAACTGAAGGACATTCTACAAAATGTCAGATCGATACCTTTAAAACTATAAAGACCTTTAAAAATAGAGAAAGTCTGAGAAATTATCACAGCCAAGAGGAGGCTGGGGACACATGACTGCTGAATGTAATATGATGTCCTGGATGGTATCCTGGGACAGAAAAAGACATTGGGTAAAAGATAAGGAAATCTGCATAAAGTATGGATTTAGTTAATAATGTATCAATATTCGTTCATTAATTATCACAAATGTAGCACACTCATGTAAGATGATAGTGGGACAAATTTGGCATAGGGTATATGGTAACTCTCTGTACTATCTTCCTGATTTTTCTGTAAATCTACAACTATTCTAAAATGGAAAGTTTATTTAAAATAAAGTACAATTTTTAAAAAATTACCAGGTGTCTGAAGAAGCAGGGAAATAAAACCCTTAACATGGAGAAAAATAAATTAATTAGAGATAATATTGATGTTATAATTAACAGACAAGAACATTAAACTGAGCATAGCTAAATTCCTCATGTTCAAAAAGTTAAGTAGACACATGGAAGATAAAAAAGATCCTCAAACTTCCACAGTTGAAAACTACAATGTCTGAGATGAAAAATACTCTGGATAGGAATAATGGCAGATTAGACATTGCCAAAGGAAAGATTACTTAACTTGAAGACATAGAAATAGAAACTATACTAAAAGAAAAACAGAGAGAAAAAATAATTTTAAAGAAATGAACAAAGTATCAATGAGCTGTGAGATAACTTCAATTAACCTAATAAATATGTAATTGGAGTCCTCATGGAAAGGGGCATAAAAAATATTTGAAAAAATAATGGTTGAAAAATGTCTAAATTTGATGGAAAATATAATCCCACAGATCCAAGAAGCTCAACAAACGCCCAGCACAAGAAAGATAAAAAAAACTTCACCAAGGCACATTGTGATTAAATTGTTGAAAACCACTGATAAAGAGAAAATCCTAAAAACAGCTGGAGAGAAAAGATACATTATATACTAAAAAGCAAAAATAAAGATGACAGAAGATTTCTCATCAGAAACGGTGTAAGCAAGAAGACAGTGAGCAACATCTTTAAAATACTGGCAGAAAATAAACAAAAAGAAATACCTATCAACCTAGAATTCTATACTCAGTGACAATCTTTCAGAAATAAAGACACAATACTTTTTTAGATAACAAAAACCGAGAGAATTTATTACAAGGAAACCTGTTCTACAAGAGATATTAAAATAAATTCTTCAGACAGAAGGAGTATGATACCAGTCTTGGACCTACACAAAGATGTGAAGATTCTCAAATATGGTTAAAATAAACGTAAATATTTTAAACATATTTTTCTTACTTTTAGTCATTCTAATGGATAATGAACTAAGAATGATATTGAAGAAAGGGTAGATATTTAGGTTATTGAAACAGAAGAGAGTCCAGACACAGCATCTACAAGCTGAAGACTCACGATAGCCAGTAGCATAGTTCAGTTTGGGTCTGAAAGCCCAAGAACCAGAGAGTAGATATTCTCAGTTGAGGGCAGGATGCTCCAGCTCAACCAGTTAGGCAGAGAGAAAGAATTCAGCCATCCTTGGCTTTTTGTTTATTCAGGCCTTAACGAATTGGATGATGCCCATCCACACTGGGGAGGGCATGACACACATTGGGTAGGCCACCATCCACATTGGAGAGAGCACCATCCACGTTGGGAAAGGCAATCTGCTTTGCTCAGTCCCTCAATTCAAATGCTAATCTCTTCCAGAAAGAGCCTCACAGATACACCCAGAAATAGTGTTTAATTAGATATCTGGATATTCCTTAGTCCAGTCAAGTTGACACATAAAATTGAACATCACAACAATCTTTCCAGTAAATGGTGCTGAACAACTGAATGTCCATAGGCAAAACGATGCATCTCAATCTAAAGCACATACTTTATAGAAAAATTAACTTGAAATGGATTGTAAACCTAAATGTAAAACTATACAATTTCTGGAGAAAACATATTTTTGTATCCTTTGGTTAGGCAAAAAATTCTTAAATGCAACACCAAAAACATGATTTTTAAAAGAGAAAAATGATGAATTGAACATCATTGAAATTAAGAATTACCGCTCTTTGAAAGACATTGTCAAGAGATTGAAAAGATGAGCCACAGACTGGAAGAAAATATGTGCAAAATACATATCTGATAAAGGATTTGTATTTAGAATATATAAAGAACTTTCAAAATCAAGAAAAGAAAATGAACAGTCCAAGAAAAATATGAACAGACACTTCACCAAAGAAAATATAAGATGGTGAAAAGCACATGAGAAGATATTCAGCATCATTAGCCATTAAGGAAATGCAAATTAAAACCATGAGATGGGCCAGCCCAGTGGTGCAGCAGTTAAGTTCACACAGTCTACTTTGGCATCCCGGGGTTCGCCAGTTCGGAACCCGGGTGCGGTCATGGTACTGTTTGGCAAGCCAGGCTGTGGTAGGCATCCCACAAATAGAGGAAGATGGGCACAGATGTTAGCTCAGGGCCAGTCTTCCTCAGCAAAAAGAGGAGGATTGGCAGCAGATGTTATCTCAGGGCTAATCTTCCTCAAAAAACAAACAAATAAATAAAATGGCTAGAAAAAAAAAAAAGCCATGAGATATCACTACTCACCTATTACAATGGCTAAAAGAAAAACCAATTGCCAGTGAGGAGAGAGAGTGACTTAAATTCTTAGTCATTGCCAGTGAGAATACAAAATGGTACACTCATTTTGGGGAAGAGATTGGGAGCTTCCTATAAAATTAAAACATAACTTACCAAAAAACTCAGGAACTCCACTCCAGGGTACTTACTCAAATAAAATGAAAACTTAAGTCTATAAAAATATCTGTATATAAATGCTTCTAGCAGCTTTAGTCAGAATAACTCCAAACTGGGAACAACTCTGGTGTTTCTCAACCCTAATGTGAATAAACTGTGATATAGTCATACCATAGAATACTACATAGCAATAAAAAGGAAGGAAGTGCCAACATACATAACAATGTTGGTGAGTTCCAAATGCATCATGCTATGTGAAGAAGCCAAACACAAAAGGCCACAGAGTCGATGATTCCACTTATAGGACATCATGGAAAAGGCAAAACCTAGGGGACAGAAATCAGATTCAGGTTGCCAAGGACTGGGGATAGAGTAAGAGATTTATTACCAAAAGACACTGGGAAATTTGGGGCAGGTGGGTTGATGGTGCTGTTCTATATCTTGATTGTGGTGGTTACATGGCTGTGTTTGTCAAAACTCTCAGAAATGTACACTAAAAAATGATAATTTTACTGTTTATAGCAAAAATGGTAGCAACGTATTGTGAGTTTGAAGCATATGTAAAAGTAAAAAATGTGATAACGATAGCACAGAAGATGGGATGGAGGAATTGGAAACACACTGTTACAAGGTTCTTACACTACCTATGAAGCAAGGAATATTTGAATTTGGTTTAAAAGCCTTTGGCAATTACTAAAAATTTTTTAAAGATATATGAATAAGTCCACTATGAAGACAAACGAAATGATACAAAATAATCCACCAATCCAAGAGCAGGCAGGAAAATCAAAGCAAAGAACAGATGGAACAAATAGAAAACAATAAGCAAGATGGTAGATATGAACTCAAAGGAATGAATAAAACATAAAATGTACATGGGCTGAACCCACTCTTTTTAAAAAATCAATATCCTTCTGAGTCACAGGGTCAGTTTAGGACTTGTAGATTCAGAGTGACTTATTAAAGTCGCAAGGGCTTTTTAAAAAGCAGGTCTACGTCAGGAGAGAATTAAACGGACAAGGAGAATTTTTAAATAAGCCTTTATACAAGATTCTGCTTTTAAATAAACCTAATCAGGTGAAACCCTTGTGAAGGAAGAATTCTGGAGGAAGCACTTCTTAGTCAATCAATACTTTGCTCTTTCCAAAGAGTTCCACTGAGTTTTTTCCAGATTGGTTTGGAATGGAGGACAGTGGACAGAGGATCAGGGCTCAAGTACCGAACAGTTCCTCGTTCCATCCCAGCTCAACCACTGGCTGACTTTATAATCTAGATACTTCACTCAGCTTTATTTTACTTAGATTTTTGAAATAGGTAAAATTTATCTTTCTAACTGGGAAGGAATAAGGAGAAAGAAGGTAGGCTCCCTGAAAAGTTGTGAACTGCGCAGTTCAAGAAAATTAAATTGTGATTACTCTTCAAAACCAATGAATTTTCACCCGGTTTTTCTCACTTTTTATGCAGAGGGTTAATATTAAATTATATCCTTTGCTACTTATTTTCTTTTTCAAGGTAGTTTTGTTAGAAATTATGAGCTTGAAAAATATAATATTAAGCTTGACCATGGCAAATTCTGATTGAAGAGGAAGCCAAACGTCATGCATCACTACATTTTGTAAAGAAATTGATCATCAGATAAGAAGAAGAAATAAAAGGGATCCAAATTGGAAAGGAAGAAGTGAAACTGTCACTATTTGCAGATACTGATTTTATATGTAGAAAGTCCTAAAGAATACACCAAAAAAATCTTTTGAAATAATAAAAGAATGTAGTAAAGGTGCAGGGTACCAAGTCAACGTACAAAAATCATTCACTTTTCTATACAATAACAACAAAGTAGCAGAAAGAGAAATTAAGAATACAATCCCTTTTACAAATGCAACAGAAACAATAAAATATCTAGGAATAAATTTAACCAAAGGGGTGAAAGACTTGTACACTGAAAATTATAAAACATTCTTGAAAAAAATCAAAGAAGAAACAAAGAAATGGAAAGATATTCCATGCTCTTGGATTGGAAGAATTAACAATGTTAAAACGTCCATAATTCCTAAAGCAATCTACAGATTCAATGCAATCCTTATCAAATTTCCAAAGACATTTTTCACAGACATAGAACAGATAATCCTAAAATTTATTTGGAACAACAAAAGACCCCGAATAGCCAAAGGAATTCTGAGAAAAAAGAACAAAGCTGGAGGTATCACATTCCCCGATTTCAAAGTGTACTACAAATTTATAGTAATCAAAACAGCATGGTACTGGCACAAAAACAGACACACAGATCAATGGAACAGAATCAAGAGCCCAGAAATAAACCCACACATCTATGGACAGCTAATTTTCAACAAGGGAGCCAAGAAATACAACAGAGAAAGGAAAGTCTGTTCAATAAATGGTGTTGGGAAAACTGGACAGCCACATGGAAAAGAATGAAAGTAGACCATTATCTTACACCATACACAAAAATTAACTCAAAATGGATTAAAGACTTGAATGTGAGACCTGAAACCACAAAACTTTTAGAAGAACACATCGGCAGTACACTCTTTGACATCAGTCTTCTTAGCATCTTTTTGAAGACCATGTCTCACCAGGCAAGGGAAACAAAAGAAAAAATAACAAATGGGACTACTTCAAACTAAGGAGCTTCTGCACAGCAAAGGAAACCATCAACAAAAGGAAAAGATAACCTAACAATTGGGAGAAGATATTTGCAAATCATATATCTGACAAGGGGTTAATATCCAAAACATACAAAGAACTCATACATCTCAACAACAAAGAAACTAACAACCCAATTAAAAAATGGGCAAAAGATCTGAACAAACATATTTTTTCCAAAGAAGATATACAGAAGGCCAACAGGCACATAAAAAAATGTTCAACGTCACTAATTTTTAGGGAAATGCAAATCAAAACTACAATGAGATATCACCTCATGCTCGTCAGAATGGCTATAATTAACAAGACAAGACATAGCAAGTACTGGAGAGGATGTGGAGAAAAGGGAACTCTCATATACTGCTGGTAGAAACCACTGGTAAAACCACTATGGAAAATAGTATGGAGATTCCTCAGAAAATTAAGAATAGAACTACCATACCATCCAGCTATTCCACTGCTGGGTATTTATCCAAAGAACACGAAAGCATGAATGCATAAAGATATATGCACCCCTATGTTCATTGCAGCATTATTCAGAATAGCCAAGCCTTGGAAACAACTTAAGTATCCATCAAGGGATGAATGGATAAAGAAGATGTGGTATATATACACAATAGAATACTGCTTAGCTGTAAAATAAAGTTGAAATCTTGCCACTTGTAACAACTTGGATAGACCTCAAGTGTATTATGCTAAGTGAAATAAGTCAGACAGAGAAAGTCAAATACTATATGATCTAACTCATAAGTAGAAGATGAAAACAACAAAACAGTATTCAAACACACAGAGACAGAGATTAGATTGATGGTTACCAGAGGGGAGGGAGGAAACAAGGAGGGCTAAAAGGGTCATAAGGCACATGTGTGTGGTGATGGATGGTAATTAGTCTTCGGGTGGTGGACAGGGTGTAGTCTACACAGAAATCAACATATAATGATGTACACCTGAAATTTATATACTGTTATAAGGAAATGTTCCCTCAGTAAATAAATAAATGGGAAAACAAAGTGTTGGAAGAGTCATGATGATATTCATTTCCATAGTCCACTGGATAGTTTCTTTTGGGAATTATGGTCTTATTAAATTAATAAATAAATTAATTCACATAAAAATGGATTGGTTTTCAAAAGGAATTTTTAAAATGGCTTGTAATCCAGTACCTCTTGAGTGAGAGAAACATTAATAACTTATCCTCATTTCTGTGAGCTCGTTAATTATCCCTTCTTGTCTAGTGACACTACTGATTTCTGCTCAATAGCCATTTCTTTCTTTCTTTCTTTTTTTTTTTGTTTTTTTGAGAAAGATCAGCCCTGAGCTAACATCCACCTCCAATCCTCCTCTTTTTGCTGAGGAAGATTGGCCCTGAACTAATATCTGTGCCCATCTTCCTCTATTTTATGTGTGGGATGCCTGCTACAGCATGGCTTGATATGCGGTGCTAGGTTTGCACCCAGACTATGCCACTGGGCAGGCCCCATTTTCATCAAAAATGTTCCAAACCACAGATTGGTGGTTACCAGATGGGGAAGGGGTGGGAGAGGGTAAAGGGGCACATATGTATGGTGACGGATAAAAACTAGTCTATTGGTGGTGACCATGATGCAGTCTACACAGAAACTGAAATACAATAATGTACACCTGAAATGTACACAATGTCATAAACCAACATGACCTCAATAAAATAATTTTTTAAAAAAATATTCTCCACCACTTCCAAATGCACTCCTAGAGAGTACTATTCTCTGTTGAGAAAACATTGGCCAAGTTACATTAGTCTGCTCAGGCTGCTAAAAAAATACCACATGCTGGGAGAGAAACAACAGAAGTTTATTTTCTCACATTTTTGGAGGCTGGAAGTCCAAGATCAAGGTGTCAGCTGGTTTGGTGTCTTCCGAGGCCTCTCTCCTTGGCTTGCAGATGGCCACCTTCTTCCTGTGTCCTCAGGTGGTGTTTCCTCTGGGAATGCCCCTTGTGTCTCTTTGTGTGTCCAAGTTTTCTCTTCTCATAAGGACACCAATTAGATTTTATTAAGGCCCATGCTAATGGCCTCATTTTAACTTAGTTACCTCTTTAAAGACCCTATCTCCAAATACAGTCACATTCTGAGGTACTAGGGGTTAGGGCTGAAACATATGAATTTGGGGAGACACAATTCAGCCCAGAACACAAGCCACACATTAAAATCCTGCTCCCCTTTGTCAGATACTAGATTTTCCAACCTCCTTTGAGTCTAAGGAGGGTCATATAACTGACATCTGCCCAATGAGGGATCAGACGAGGTCGGCTTGCTGTGGGGGAGCTTATGGGAAAGCTTTTTCTTTTCTTGATAAAAGGAACATACGTGGCTAGTCTTGCTCCTGCCCCCCTCTTTCAGCTGTGAACACAGAAATGATGTCTGTGACCACATATCATTAGAGATTAGAGGTTAGGGAATGGCAGAGATGCCATCCTAGAGCTTTGACATTGACATTGAAATAATCAACCTCTGGATGTCTTGTCATACGAGAAAAAAAATTGTTAAACTCCTGTCAGTCACGTTTCTTATCACTTGCTGCTGAATGCACTTTTAACGGATGTAATACGGAAATATCTGTGAATTTCAGAATGGTCTTCTACTCTTAACACTAGTGTTTTCCAAAGCAATCATTAGCAGTTCTCAACCAGGGACAACTTTGTCTTCCAGGGGATGTTTGGTAATGTCTGGACATTTTTGATTGTCACAAATCAGGGACAAAGAAAGGGAAAAGGATATTAGCATCTAGTGGGTAGAGGCCAGGAATGTCGCCAAACACTGAGTTTGAAAAACCCTGCCCTAAGTTGTGAAATTTATAGGCGCATAGTTGTTTATATTATTTCCTCATTATCCTTTTAACGTCTGTCAGTCTTTAGGGTTTTTCATTCTTTTTTTTTTTTTTTTTTTGAGGAAGATTAGCCCTGAGCTAACTACTGCCAATCCTCCTCTTTTTGCTGAGGAAGATCAGCCCTGAGCTAACATCCATGCCCATCGTCCTCTACTTTATATGTGGGATGCCCACCACAGCATGGCTTGTCAAGTGGTGCCATTGTCCGCATCAGGGATCCAAACCCGTGAACCCCGGGCCGCCAAGAAGCTGAACATGCACACTTAACTGCTGTGCCACAGGGCGGCCCCCAGGTCTTTCATTCTTGATATTCATAACTTGCGTCTTCTCTCATTTTGTTCTTGTTGTTGTTGTTCAGTTTGGCTACAAGTTTAACAATTTTATTTAATTTTTTCAAATAATCAGCTATTGGTTTCATTGGGTTTCTCTATTGTTTTTTCTGTTTTCAATTTTATTGATTCCTTCTCTGATTTTTATTAGTTCACCCCTTATGCTAATTTTGAGTTTAGTTTGCTCTTCTTTGCCCAGCTCCATAAGGTGGAGACTGAGACCATTGATTTGAGACCTTTCTTCTTTTTTAATATAAGCGTTTAATGTATGTCTTCCCCCCTAAGCACTGTGTTAGCTGCATCCCATAAAATTTGATTGGGAATTTTCCATATATCTTTCTATTATTGATTTATAGTTTACTTTCATTGCGATTTGTATAATTTCAATCATCTTAAATTTATTAAGATTTGTTTTATGGTTTGAAATATGGTCCATGCGTATTTGTAAACAATGTTTTGTTTTTCTTTTCTTAAATGAAATATGTTTTCATACCTTTTGCCTATTTTCTAATTGGATTGTTTGGGTTTTTTACTGTTGAGTTTTGAAAGTTTTTTATATATTATAGATAAAAGCCTTTTGTCAGTTATGTGGTCTAAAAATATTTTCTCTCAGTTTGTAGCTGTCTTTTCTTCCTCTTAAAAGGGTCTTTTTCACAACTAGAAGGACCCACAACTAAAATATACAACTATGTCCTGGGGGGATTTGGGGAGAAAAAGCAGAAAAAAAAAAAAGAGAGAAGATTGGCTACAGTTAGCTTAGGTGTCAATCTTTTTAAAAAAAAAAAACAGGGTCTTTCACAGAGCAAAAGTTTTTAATTTGGTAAGATCAAATTTATCAAGTTTTCCTTTTATGAATCACGCCTTTGGTATCAAGTTTAAGAGCTCTTCACCCAGCCCTGAGTCATTTGGATCTGTTTTCACATATTCCAACTCTCTTCTCATCGTGCTCATATTTTTCTCTACCATCTTGAACATATGGTACATATTTATAACGTTGTTTAAATGTTCTTGTCTACTGATTCTATCATACACGTATCATTTCTAAGTCTGTTTCTATTGATTGATTTTTCTCCTGGTCTTGGTCATCTTTTATTTCTTGTCATGCCTTGTACTGGTTGATAAATGCCAGACATGATATTTACATTGTTGGTTACTGGATGTTGTTTTAGATCTTTAAATAGTGTTGTATTGGTTTTGTCTTTTGTCATGGGATGAAGTTTTTAGTATTAATTGGACCCTATCCAGCTTGCTTTGTTTTAAGCTTTTTGTTAGAATTGATCCAAATCAGCCTTTAGTCTAGGAATCATTTTACTCCACAAGGCGGTATCCTTCTGAGAATTCTACCTGATGTTGCCTAAATTTTGAGGCCTTTCCACTCTGGCTGGTAAGAACAAACTATTTCCAGCCCTGTGGGAACTTTGGGAATTGTTCTGCCTACTTTTTCCCGGTGATACTTTTCCTGGCATCAGGTGCTTTCCTTTCAAGCAAGTTCAGATTAACACTTAGCAAAAGGCTAGAGACAGTCCACCAGCACAGATCAGCAGCTCTCTTCCTCTCTCTGTGCAGCTCTTTCCCTTCCAGTACGCTGCCCATAGATTTGAGCTGCCTTGGTCTCCACAGGTTCTATTATCTGTTGAACATGACCACAAGGCTCTGTTTGGGTTCCCCATTTGTGATGGTTAATTTTATATGTCAACATGGGGAGTGTTTCGGGAAGAGATTAACATTTAAATTGGCGAACTTTTATTTATTTTATTTGTTTTTTTTGAGGAAGATTGTCACTGAGCTAACATCTGTGCCAATCTTCCTCCATTTTATGTGGATGCCGCCATAGCACGGCTTGATGAGTGGTACTAGGTCAGCACGCGGGATCAGAACCCACGAACCCCAGGCCGCCAAAGTAGAGTGCATGAACTTAACCACTACACCATCAGGCTGGCTCCTAAATTGATGAACTTTGAGTAAAGCAGATTGCCCTCCATAGTGTGGGTGGGCCTCATCCAATCAGTTGAATGATGTTTGAATGGAAGGAAAAAAACTGGCTTCCCCAAGTAAGAGGAAATTCTCCAGGGGACTGCCTTCAGACTTCATCTGCACCATCATCTCTCCTGGATTGCCAGTCCCTGCCAGCCTTTGTACTGGAACTGGAACATCAGCTCTCCTCATCTCTGCCTGCCAACCCACATCGCAAATTTTGGACTTGCCAGCCTTCCGTAATTAAACGAATCAGTTCCTTACAAGAAATTTCTTTCTATATACATACACATTTTATTGGTTCTGTTTTTCTGAGGAACCCTTACTAATACACTATCTGCACCCTGTAGCCTATAAGCTGGTGTGATGGTAGAGCTCACCTTTTTGGTTTCCCTTTTCTTAGGGATCACAGATATGAGTCATCCAATCTCTGAAAATCCTTCTTTCATATACAGTCATGAGCCGCATAATGATGTTTCATCACCGACAGACTGCATATATGATGGTGGTCCCATAGGATTAGTACCATATGGCCTAGATGTGTAATAGGTTATACGATCTAGGTTTGTGTAAGTGCACTCTATGATGTTCACACAGTGACAAAATCATCCAACAACACATTCCTCAGAATGTGGCTCCATTGTTAAGCAACACATGACTGTATATTGACCAATTTTCTACTTTGTCAAGGAAGATCAGTTAATTCAGTCCCTGTTACTTTACCTTAACTGGAAGTGGAAGTGCTTCCTACGTTTTTTAAACCCCATATATCACTCATAATATCTTGGGATGATCCTACTTGGAGCTTTAGAAATTAATCCAACCTCTATATTACAAATGAGAAAAATTGAAGCCCATTCATTCTTCTTTTTTTTAAAGTCAACAAACATTTATTTTCCACCTTTTAAGGACTTGACATGGACATATTATGTACTAGAAATTAATAGAGTGGTCTCTCTAGTGAGGAACCTGAGGGAAGCTAGCAAATTCACAGACAGTTCTGATATGTCATTGATAGATCTGGAGAAGATACAGGTCCATGGGTTCTTCTCCACCAAATTTTGAGATTTAAGAGGTCAATAAAAAACATCTTCTAGGGTCAGCTCCGGTGGCCTAGTTATTAAGTTTGGTGCACTCCACTTCAGCGGTCCAGGTTCAGTTCACGAGTGTGGACCTACACCACTTGCCTGTCATGGGCATGCTCTGGCAGTGACTCACATACAAAACAGAGGAAGATTGGCAACAGATGCTAGCTCAAAGCAAATCTTCCTCAGCAAAAAAAAATCCTTTTATCTTCCCAACTTCAGACAAACTTAAGAGAAAGAAGTAGGAATGAGAGCTCAAAATAACTGCTTTTAATCATAAGAACTCATTAGAGAATGAGTATCAGTTTTAGGCCTAATGGGCTAACACTTTGTTTCTGAATATGCAGACTTATCCACCTGTCACAGATAGTAAGGACACCAGCAGACCTCTGCATCGAGGAACAGAACCTGTTCCACTAACTGAGCTCATTTTGAAAAAAAAGCAGACTCAAAGGCACTCTCTCAGCAGACGATCTCATCCCCAACCAAACACAGAAGAGCTTGAACCATGCACTTCAAATTCCTTCTCCTAAACTCAGAAAATCTAGGGAAAGGTGAGTGAGGATTCAGAGAGAGATCAAGAGAATGATTCAAGCAGAGGTTTCTTCTACAAGAACTATGAGGGATGGGAGATGAATGTTCTCCCCAACACCAATCGTCTCACTAGCAAATCCCTTCTCCTTGTTGTCTTATGCATATTTATCAGAGGTCTCTCAAATTCTAGACCTCTCACCAATGCCTTTTAGTCCCCATGATTCCTACTATTGTCCTACTACTTGCATATGGGAGACAACATGTAGAAATGAAAACAGCAGCCTGACATAACTAATGAAGAAAAACTGAAGAAAAGCAAAGAATATGACCATCTTAATATAGAAAATGTGACCTTTTTTTACTAGTATTTTCTCAAAGTGCCAGGCATATATCAAGTGCTCAATAAATGTCTATTTGATAAATATTGAAATAATTAGCATAAGCTCATAGGGCCACAATCTAAAACTAGTTAGACTGATGCCAAAATCACCCCCCCCCCCAAAAGCAAAGCAATTCAAGAAATAAACCATTAAAAATATTGATTTATATTGTAGGGACAAGACTAGATGGAGAGCATAGATTCTAGACTCCAGGTTTGAATTCTGGCTCTTCTTGACAAGTCGTTATAACCTCTCTGAGCCCAAGTCCTCTCATCTCTAAATTAGAAACAATATTATCTGCTCCAAAGTGGTTGTGTGAAGATAAATGAGATCATCCATTGAAAGTGCTTAACCCACAGTGCCTAACATATAATTGCTCAATAAATATTAGCTAATAGTAATAAAACAGTGGTATTAATCAGTTGAGCAAGACAACAGAGATCTCTTGATTTCTGATCAACAAAATAGAATAATTGTACTCCATTGCTTCCCTCACAGTTTGTGAGAAAATCAAGCAAAATATTCATGAAAGAGCTATGTGAACACACGATATTTACATTAGATCATATTTTTTCAGGACCCCACTGCTCTTTATTTACTGATGACCCTAATAAAGGTATAGAAAGCTAGAGATATTTGGGGTGAGGTAAGTGTTTTATAGGTGTTATACGGGCTAAGAGGATTTCTTAGCCCATCTGCAAAGCTGCTGACAGTCTTTTTATTGGGAGGGTTGTGCCTCTTAATCAAGCCGTCATCATTTCTTTTCTCAAACCGGATGTGCGTAGAGGGAGCCACAGCTGAGAGGCAGGGGCTCTGGATGGTCTGTCTGCTGATGCTCAGGCTGATGCTGCTGTCATTTCTTAAGTAATCATCTCATCAGCTTTTTCATGGCCTTGACTGCTCTTGCATTCATTGATCTCTCTTGCAGATGATACAGTTAGCAAACTATATTAGCTGCAAATTGATAGTCAAATGATTTTGAGGGTGGAAAACCAATTTACAAAGCACAACTCCCCTGATTAAGCAGAGAGAGAGAGAAAAGCACTTACTTTACTATATGTGTGTGAAAGGAAAGAGAACATTATTTCAGTACAGTGAATTGCTTGATAAAATTTGCACTCTTAAAACAACTCTGTGACCTAATGTGATAACTTAGAAGACATTGAAAATTGCAACATAATCTAATGATTAGCCCTTTGAGAATAATTCCTTTCAACATGGATCATACCAATCTGAACTCCTTTATTCAGTTACAATTAACCTGTCTCTGTTTATGGTGGCTCTCCCACCTGCAATTATACAGTGTCCTGAGTTCTAAATAGTAGGACAAAGCAGAAGGTAAGATGCATAACAGAGGTTTTGTATACAACAGACCTTCATCAGTTGCATGTGGCTTAAAGCGTCTGCCTTAATCAAGGCTTTCCTGGCTGCAGTTTTTAAAACCCACATCACATTAGCTTAAGAGGAAAATACACACAGATTAGGGTGACCATCAGTTCCAATTTTTCTGGGACTGAGGGGTTTCCCAGGATGCAGGACTTTTTTGTGCTGAAACTGGGACAGTTCCAGGGAAATTGAGATGGTTGACCACTCTAGCATGGGCGTGGCTAGGGTGGGATACATTGGAAAGATACTTAAGTGTCAATCGAATTCTAGGGCGGAAAACACAGACTGGCTCCTTAAGAATCTAGAACAAGAAACTGGATATCTATCAGGGGTCACACAGCTATTCTTTCCTTCTCTATTTTGTTTGTATATTCTAGTTCTCTCTGAATGTATGTTGTATTTTCCCTCCCCCTCCCTCTTCCTCTCCTTCTTCATCTCTCTCTCTCTCTCTCTCTCTCTATCTACTGACTACCTTACTCTTTTACCCTCAGCAAAAAGGTAGAAGGATGTAACTTAGTGGAATTTAGGAGCTCATATCCTTATAACATACAATCTCAAGGAAAAATATGTTCTAATATCTTTCTAGGAATGTAGTTTAACCCAAAGACTAGAATCCTAAAAATGTTTATATTCTCTCAAAATTCATAGGTCACAATTGTTCCTCTCTTATCATATTGTTTACTGATCTTGTGGTTTGAGGAAAGGCTACAGAGTAACATGGTAGTAATTTCTTCCTGCTCAGTGAATTTTTAAGTGCCCTTAAATGGAAATTCTTCTGTCTTCTCAGAGCATATTCTAATTTTTTAGTATAGTTCTCTCGAATATTTTAAGCAGCAGACTCAACTCAGCCTAGAACAATTATTTGATTAATTGAAGCATTTATTTCAAAAACAGTGGCCTCGAATCTCTTAACATTTGGGCTAAATCTGTGACTATTTTAATAACAAATGTTTCAAGAATTTGTTTGCATATCTAAAATTTTCACTATAAGGAGGATTCTCTAAATGTCTCGTTGAGTTTAATTAAAACAGAGTGGGTTTAGTGTTCAGTTAACAAGTCACCCTCAAAATTGCAAACAGAACAAACCAATGTCTTAGCTAATTGTGTGTTATCTACTGCTCTGAGGCAATTAAGTAATTCATATTTCAACTTTCTGTCATGAGCTATTAATAGAACCCTAAAAATACATTTAAAAAATTAAGTTAATAATTGGACATGGCCCTTCGCTGTTGTTTTACAAAGTAAATAAGCTCCAACCAGTGAGTTCTCAATGGATTTTATTCGCTGGTTGAATGAAATTGTTGAGTTTTCCCTAAAAGTTCAATGGCGACTAAATATGGTGATTTTATCTTAAAGAATCTGAAATCTTTTATTATCTATGAAATTTTATTAATCTCTATTTTTCTTATGATAGCCCCTTCATTGATTTGAGTATAGATCCCTTTTTCATTGATTATATTTTAAATTTCTCTTGTTGTAGCTTTAACTCTGGTTACATATGTAGATTACTATAGCATTATCTTCCAAATATAGTGCTTACTTTTGTAAAATGTTCCATTTTTATTACTTTATTATCTATACATTGTTTAAAAGTCGACTAGTTCTCTATGCCTTACGAAAACAAGCAAACAGTACTTCCCTGTTCCAATGATCATCACCTCCAAAAACAACTTCAACTCTTTTAGCTTTTTCCTTGCATTTATATGCTTGTCTATATAACGTGATAATACCACTCTTTCTTGAATCTTTTAAAAAGAAATTTCAGTTTTTCTTGTTATACTTCGAATTCCTGTTATGGAATATGAGGATTTAGAAGTCTTAAAATCTTGCTTTCTACCTCACTCTTCACATAAATATCCTCCTCCCTCCCATCTATTCAATGTAGCTCTGATTTGTGGTTAAACCAATGTGTCAGATAGTTCACAATGATTATTTAGATGTTATTCAGAGATGAGTCATGTGAAATGCTATCATTATATGTGTTTCTTGTATAAACATTTCTTCCCCTGGAGTTAATAGTTGCCTGGGATTGTTTTTCTTTATTTGCTTTTTTAACCTCTTTTACCTACCTACATTGGTTTGCTCTGTTAACCTGGTGAATATGGAAATTGTTGCCCAGAATTCATTTTTCTGTATGGCTCTAGGTTAGAGTTGGCCAAAAGAAAAACTTGTGCAAGATCTTGAAGGTAGAGATTAGCCATTGAGCTCTAGTTTTCAAAAGTCCTTTTATGAACAGATCGATGACAGACAAACACAGAAGTGCCTGGCAGGTACAGGTTGGACTGGCTTTCCCCTGCTCCCCGCCCAGTTCTTCTTCTAGCCTGCTGGCTCTGCTGACCAATACGGCTTCATGTCTGCCATCAGATGTGGTATCTACATAGAAGTAAGAGCATCCCACAGCCCACTCCAGGAGCTCTCCTTGCGGGGTCTCACTTCAGTAGCTGCATGTACTTGGCTTCTCAGATTTTCCTACAATTCCAATTTACCCACCTGTGCCAGGGCTTTAGGAGGGATAAGTTAGTGGCTTAATTTTCTAATTCTCCTATCGGCCCTTCCAGACTTCACATTCCCTGCTTCTCCCACATTGGATATTGTTTAATTCTAATAATTATCCCTAAACAATTCATCATAGGGATTGCGTTTCTCTGTCTGAACCCTAACCAAAACTCTATCACTAATATTTCCCCAAACTCTTGAAAGAATCGTAAATCTCCTTTCAAAATATCCATATGCATCCGATAATTTATTTTAGCTTTTTTTTTTTTTTCCTTAGAGACTCCCTTTTGGATCCCTCTGTCCTGCAAATATGTGGCCTGGCTACTCTGAAGGTCTGATGCACTTATGTTATCTGGGATTACCCTTCCCCATTTATCATGGGAATTCTCTTTACATCTCGTGATAGTGAGGTTTTCCATTTCCCAGACTCCATATATTTTTCTCTCTTGATTTGCACTCTTATTTTGGTGAAGCAATACCTGCAGTAGCTTCTGAGAAAGATGCATGGGGATAAAAATATTCTCACACCTATATCAATTCTCCATTTTTAAAATAAGACTTCATATTTTTCATCTCCTTGTGTTGTTCTATTTTCTATGAAATCTCCTCAAATTTATCTTCCAAATTTCTTTTCTTTTTTTTCTTTTTACTTTTGTGCTCGTAATTTCCAAGAGTTCTTGTTCCCTAGACATTTGTCTTGTATGGTGCCCTGCCCCTATTTTTTGGATGTAATAACTACTCTTCCTTCTATGAGGAAATTAAATTTAAAAACTATTCTGCCTCATGACCTATGTCCTTTCTTCTGTTAGTTTCTTTTTGTTTCTGTCATGTTGGAGTAAGGTACCAAGAGTCTGAGTGGATGCTGTGAGCCTATGGACACGGAGGGCGTGTCTGTAAGTAGGGTTCCCTCTATGGTGACTGGACAGGGATAGCATTTTGTGGGTTTGGTTTTGTTTATTTTGTTTTGCTTTGCTTTGCTTTATTTTCAGAGGCTCATATATAGACCTGAGAAATCAGATTTATACACTGAGTGATTGCACTTATTTAAGGGAATTTTCATTCATTTTCTTATTGATGGTGAATCTGAAAAATGGTCTTAGGTGGTTATACGGAATGTATTATCTAAACGCCTTTCAAATACTCCATATACTGTTCAATATAAAGACCATATTTCACTTGTGTGTTCTACTCAAGATAAAAGAGATAATTTGACATATTGTTGGGGTAAATTAATTGGAATGTAACAATACAGAAAATAAAAACATATGGAAAGGAAAAGATAAGAACAAACATGTTGAACCTTGACTGAAAACATAAACAAATAGTAGTTTTTAAAGCGAAAAGTGGTGTCTCTCCTTTCATTTAATAATTCCATTACAAAATATAATATCAAAATAACCTCAGAATCCATCTTTCTGAAAACTAGGCTGTTTTGTAAACAGAATATGTGTGTTCTGACCAAGGAGTTATGACAGAATTTCTTTGCATAGTTCATTCTTATTTTGAACATTCTTTCATATTTGGTCAGAATTCAAGTACTACAAATTTCCTTTAAGAGAAAAGTTCATGAAATTCAGTGTTTATAGAAAATTCCAAAAGAATGTGTCCTTTTGTGAGTTTAGTTTAAAATCAGGCAGAAGTGGTAATATATAATAAATAATAATTTCATTTCTTCTTAAAAAGTAATCTTTATTACCACAGCTTGGAATATTTACATATAATAATTTATATTTTCCAAATCTTTTAGATAATCCTTATTAATTTTCTATTTAGTAAATAGGTAGTGAACACTATGTGCCAGACAAAGTCCTAGGCGCTGGGGTTTCAAAATGAGCAAAATACAATCCTCTCCTTGCCTTCAAGACCCCTACAATTTGATAGAAGAGACATACAAGTTTACAGTCTTCATGGTTTGTTACACAACAGTATGATACACGCTGAAATACAGACTGAGTAAGGGTGCTCAGATCATGCAAGTGGGGAAACAGCAAGCCTTGGGAGAGGGGCGTCAGAAAAGCTGATCAGAGAAATTAAAATGGAAGCAAGGGGACAAAATATAAAGGGTGATAGGAGGAGGATTAGGAAAGCTGACCCAGGTGGAGGAAACAGCCTTGCAAAGCACCAATGGTGAGAGGGAGCACAAAACATTTGGGACCTGAAGTGATTCCTAGTAAAATGTTGAAGGTGAGTGGTGAAAGATAAATCTTTGAAGACAAGCTAAAAACACAACATGAACCTTCTTATACACTAGGGGAAGGATCTGGGGCCTTGAGCAGAGAAATAACTTAATCAGATTTGGATCTGATCTTTAGAAAGATGGTTCTGCTTGAAGAGAAACTTGGAGGCAGGATTGAAGGTGAAGCAGACCAAAGGCAGGAAGAAAAGTGAGATGGTTACCGCAAAACTCTGGGTGAGGAACGACAATGACCTGAGTTAATTTACTACCAGTGGGGATGGAGAGAAGTGGCCTGATTCAGAGATAGTAAGAAATAAGATGATCAAAACTTGGTGATTGATTTGATGTAGGAAGCGGATTATTCAAAGAAACCAAGGTTGACAAGAAAGCTTCTGGCTTTAGCATCGGGGAAAATGAGGTAAAAGAAATAATGAGCTCAACTTGGATGCCTAAGGGACATCCAAGTATAAATGTCCAGTCAGCGCTGGGTCATGCAGGTCTAGAGATCAGAGAATGGTCTCTACCGGAGAAATGCTTTGGGATGCTTTGGTAATCACAGAGTAATTAAAGTTGCAGGAGTACATAGTGTCATTCATGGAGAGGAAGGAGAGTGAGAAGAAAAGACAACGATTCTGAGGTAGATTGGTGTTCTATCTGTGACAAAAGTCATTTCATCAGAGAGAACACTGTTAGAAACCTTGGCCTAAGATGATTAAGCAAATAACCCAATTCAGAATTGATATATCTTGCATTTCTTCCTCATTGGTTCAGTCACAGAAAAGGCTGACTTTCAAAATCCCAAGTCAATAAGATTGAGAGAGTCTTCTCAAGGCAGATTTAGAATAAAAGCCTCTTAATATATAAAAGAAAAATTTTAAAAACAGCTTTGCCACAAGCAGGGAGTAGCATTACTTAATTGAGCGACATAGAAAATATTTCCAATTCATAGGATCATTTATTCATCAGGCACCAAGTCAACAACAGTGTTGTATGTAAAGACTGAGAGTACAGTGACGGGATCAGGTCTGAGGGGTAAGACGATGTGCTGGATGTTGTATAAAGTGTATATGAGGTTTTTGTCCTTCATTCAAATGGAGGTTCCAGCAGGGATTTGGAAATCTGAGTTGGATCTCTGCAGGGAGATGAGTCCTGGAGACACAGTTTGGGAAGCTATCAGTATTACAAATGATAGTAAAAACTTAGAGAAAGATGAACTCACCATAGCAACTGAACAGAAAGACATTGTCCATCTAGTCCACATCATTCAGCAGAAAAGATGTTTTTAGTCCATTTTAAAAGTTGAATCAAGACAAGGAAAAGGGAAGTAGCTCGTTCCATAAATAATAAGTGGAGAAAGAGGAGCTTGAACTCTGGTTCCTGCCTACAAACTTTGCTAGTTTCACCAACAATAATAAATAATAACAACAATAATAATTTTTACAAATATAATTTGGTAGCCTATAGGTCAGGTGGGTGACCAAAATACAGAAGCAAGTCTAATAGCAGTACTAAATTGGCCAGTCGGTATTTAAACAATCACTAGGTCTTTCATTCGACTGTTATTTTCTAAAACCTTACCCAAAAAAACCCCCAAAACTTAATTTTTAGAAACCTTTAGGCAAAATCACTTGTTGAATTCACTTCAGTAATAAGAAAAACGTCTCTGGAAAGAGAAAGCTCAGAGCCACACAAGTAGAGGCTCATTATCAAGAGAACAATCTCAAAATCATGTCTTTCATTATAGAGAGGTTTTATCAAGACAAACATTTCAGAAGTCCAGCCAGCGGCATTTCAGCATTTTTATTGTCTTTTTATACCAGCTGAAATTTTATTATAACAAACAAGACAGTTCGTCCCATTCAATTCAATATTATGAAATGTTCCAGTATTTAAGTTTAAGATAAAAATGAGAGGTTAAAAAAATTAGGAAGAGGCAAAATATTCACTATTTGCAGACAATGTAAATAAAACAGGTAGAAAATCCTCTGTCATATTAGCTGCTACAATTCTTATTGGTTATTGTTAATACATAAGAAGATGATTTATTTTTGTAAACTAATCTTGGTTCCAATTACCTTGCTAAACCCTCCTCCCAGTTTTAATAGATTTTCAGTAGATTCTCTTGGACTTTCTAGAAGGTAGAACTCATCTTATGAGTTCCTCAAAGTTATTTTACTTACCTCCTGGGCTCACAGGAGGATACTTTTCCTGCTTCTCTTCCAGCAACCTGGGGCAAATGACGGTGTTCTGAATGCAGACAATAGTTATGCACACCACTTCCAAGTCTGGCCATTAAAATCTCCCAAATTATATTTCCTGCTCTTTCTTATCTTTATGCCTTTTGGATGACAAGACAAAGAGCAACCTGTGAGTCTCTCATTGATGATGGAAGAGCTTCTGTCAATCTAGGTTCCCATAATGACTGAGTGAAGCAGAACACCAATTAACTTGCTCCACATAATACTAGGATGTACATAACATTCAGGGATTGTTTATTGCAGCAGATGGCATAACTTAGCTTGGCCAATACATAAATTAACATAAAATTTAGAAGATATTTATTGAGATAAAATTTAAAAATTACTAAAGGAGCTACACCATGCTGTAGATGCAATGAATCTATATTTTAAAGAATATAGAATCTATAAAAGATTAATCTATAAATCCATACAATCCCAATCATAATCCTAAAATAATATATTGTGGAAATTTAAAACTTAAATCATAAATTCATATAAAAGAATAAAATAGCTAAAATAATTCTGTAAAGACTAAGAAGGAGAAACATTTACCCTCCCAGATACAAAAACATATTTAAATCTACACAAATTATTACAGGGCTATGATTTTTCAGGATGATTCAGTGGAACAAAATAGAAAGAAAGGAAAAGATTCATGGGTATATAAAGACATAATTTGTGATAGAAGTAGCATTTAAAGTCAGAATGGACTGTTCAATAAATGATACTGAGGCAAAAGGCTAATTATTTTAATAAATAAATAAGATTAAATCACTTCATAGCATTAAAAATAATTACTTGAATTAAAAGTCAAAATGAAAAAACAAAGCTACAAAAATAGAATAAGGAAATACAGAAGAATATGCTTATGACCTTGGGGTAGATAAGGCCTGCTTAAACAAGTTATAAAAGTTAAGAGGCATAGATAATTAGTGCCCGGATTATTTAAAGGCAAATTAAATCAAAGGGGAGAGAAAGCAATCCAATAAAAAATAAGAAACAAAAGATATAAATTGGAAAATTTACAGATGAAATTAAAATATTAAGTAAGCAAAAAGATGCTCAGTCTCACATATAATCAGGAATATACAAATTCAAGCAATAAGGCAGAACATTTTACCCACGAAATTAGCAAATTTTAACAAGTTTGAAGATATCAGATGTTGGCAAGAATTTGTATCAAATGTTGGCAAGAAAGTGAAATCCTGAGAAAATAGAACCACCAAATTAGTCTAGGTCTTGCTAGGCATTATGGATGAGAGAGTAAATTGATACAGCTATTCAGGAAGGGAATTTAAGAATTCAGTAGTATCTGTTAAAACTCAACATGAGCAAGCCCTATGATTCAGAAATTGTACTTGTTCGTTTCTTGCGTATGTGCCTAAGGAGGTCTGTATAAAGATGTTCATTTCAGCATTGTTTATATTAGTGAAAAATAAAAACAACCTAAGTGTCCATGCTACGGGAGTAGTTAAACTTTGGTCTCTTGCTCTGCATTGGTTATAAAAAATGTCATAGGCCTAAATGTATTAATACGGATATAAGCCTAAGATACACTATTAAAAGGTAGAAGGTGGAAGTGAAATGGAGCCCATACTTCTTGCTCTTTCTGCCTGCAAGCACCATAATGGAGATATTTGCATTTTCTGCCCAGTTCCTGGTCCCCAGGCTTCATGCATATTGAGATGCAAGTCACAGGACATCTGATTTTCTGGCACGAACCATGGTTGCAGCAATGAAGTCCTGAAGCAACAGTTGTGGTCGCAGATTCCTGGTTTCCCAGACAATTACCCATGATGGAGGTAAAAACCCCCACGGCAGGCAAATAGAACAGTGTTCTAGGAATCCTTCAAAGAAGCCCAGCATAAAGACTATTTTTCTAAATCATCCAATTATTTGGGAAGCATCTAATTTCCTATGCTATATCCTTTTCTTTCCTTAAACTAACCAGAAAGATTCCTGTTATCTGCAACTGGACTTTGACAGATACAGTATTTGGTACCAAAGAAGTGGCTATGGGCAGCAGATTTTCAAGGTTGAGAATCTGAGATTGTTTATATTTCACCTGTTGGGGTTTTTTTTCTTTTTCTCCCCAAAACTGCCCAGTACCTCACTGTATATTCTAGTTGTAGGTCCTTCTAGTTCTATATGGGACACAGCCTCAGCATGGCCTGCCAGGTCAGTGCCCGGGATCCAAACTGATGAAACCCTGGGCTGCCGAAGCAGAGCCCACGAACTTAACCACTGTACCACGGGGCCAGCCCCTCACCTGTTAGTTTTGAGCAGTGACAATCGGGATAGCATTAAAGGATAGTATCCCAATAATCTAAGGAAACAAATTATTACTTGTGTTCACCTGGAATAAAATGCTGATTGAAGGTGTAGTGTTGCTGGCAGATAAGTAGTGACCGCTTTTACGTAACACATATGGCATGTGGAACACAAGGACTGTGGGATGGCGTGGTCACTGCCCAAAACCCCAGTGAACATTTTTTTGAACTACAGAACTTGTTTTTAAATTCTTCATCCCAAGAATGATCAGAGAATTAGGAAATTTATATGACTATCCCAACAAATCCATCTCTAACGGCCACAGTGTTGAGGTAGTCAAAAATCAGAGGCAGAGACAAACTTTCAAATAAATTACGATGTAGTTTCAATCAGTCTCTTATTTGAAGGTTATATGCAAGTCAGGACATTGACTGGGAAAAAAGTGAAACCCCAGGAAATATAATTGCAAAATTTTGTCTGATATGGAAGACAGAGAATATCTCCAATCCCTAACTTGCACTGAGGCTTTCTAGCTCTGTCTAATGAAACAGGTCCTTCCCAGCTAGAAGCCTCAGACTGATCTCACTGATCTCACTGGACACAGTTACTTGCAAGAGAATTTCAATTCTCCTCCAGCCGCGTCCCTCCACCTACCGTAGCCTCCACACCTCGACTAAGAGTCAGACCTCAGCATTCCTCAGAGGACCGATTGGAAAGTCAAACTTGGGAGGGAAGGCTCAGTCCCTAAAAGAACTGTAAGGGTTTACTCATTTATATCAGAAGAAAAACTGGAGAATATGTGCAGAAATGAATTCTAAGTGTTTTAGATGAGGGGTGGAAATAAACAATTTTGCTTCAGGCTGAATGTTATCAAGATGTATACATGCGAGCTCCTCAATTCAGTATGCTAACTCCAGAAGCTGGGAGTATCTCTGTACAGATGATTAATCAAAAGCTGGCCTCAAAGGGAAATATATGCTTTGCATATGGTAACTCATTTGTTCTTCTCAATGATGCTATAAGGTAATTACTAATCTCATCCTGTGGAACAGAGAGGTCAAATAATTTAAGCAGCCAGCAACCAGCAGAGATAGGACTTAACCATTATCCAGAAAGAACACACCAAGTCTACTGAGGATTTTTTCCCCACTTTTTCCCCACATATACTGTTCTATAGAAATTGTTTAGGAAGACACATATTACAAGCATTAGTAAAAGCAAATAATATTTTTTCACCTTCTTTCCAAGGAAAGTGACCTAAATGCAAGTAAACAAACAACAAAAAGAACGATAATGAGAAGGCATCAACATGGGAGCAAAAAATCATAAAAAGGGAAACAAATACGAAGAAGAGCAGCCAAAATCGTAGAAAGGTATAGAAAAGACAATAAATGTAAAGCAGATGAATAAATAACATTCCTCAATGCACTTTTCTTCAAAATAATGATGTGACTGTATAAATTAAAACCTGAGTCATCAGACAGAAAAATGATGGTAAGATGTAACTCACCTTTTCCTTTTGAAAGTAAATCTGAGTTCACTACCTGTTATAATCATAAAATCACAGACTATTAGGGTAAAAAGTACTCTCAAAGGTCATCTAATCCAAACTCTACCTTTACTTTGACGGTTTATATCCCAAAGTGTCACGAAGGGAGCTTTCTAACTCATGTTCACTAACCTACTTTCGTGTGCTATCGAATAACGTGTGAGTGGCTCAGGGAATTCTCAGAGATTGTGAGCACATCAGTACACGCACTCCCAGTCATTGTGTAAGGGCCAAAATAATGGACAATATTTTTCAGATTAGGAATCTTGATGAGGTCAATGTCACAATTTTAAGACGAAGAGATTACCCTGTCCCAATGTTGGAGGAAAACAATAGCCTAGAAATTATCTTCCTAGTTAATGTGGACAATGGCAAAATGTTTTTTAAAGGATAGTCATTTCATTGCTATGAAAATGTTTGAACTGTACGTATTTGGGGATCAGAGAAAGAAAGCAGCACCTCTTTTGGCTAAGGGGTAAATGTTTAAATGTCTGCTAACTTAGTCATATTGGTTTATGGTGGGTTTTCATCAAAGCGGATTCCAGTAAATTTGACATGTTTATGTCTGATAATGGGAGACTTAATCGAGAAGACAACACTTTTTTCTTCAGACTGCTCATTTTGTTTACATACCCAGCTGGCACTTAGCATTGCCTTACCACTCTCATCTTTCACTTTCCAGATCCTCTCTCATTTCCCAGCAGTTTACAGTCCAATTAATTATAACCAACAGATTGCCTGGAAACTGTTTCAAGAAAATGTGATTATATGGTGTCATAGCACTATTCTCTGAATTTGACAAGAATATACGATTCAGTTGATGAAGTCCTGTTTTTATATATAAAGGCATGATTATCATAAAACTGTAATTAATGTAAATCGTTAAGTTGGACTCAGTCCTTCTTGTAAAGATATTAATCAGAAGGAAAAATGATTAAATAAGAGTTTTGACCTGGACTGCAGGTATGGAAAATGGGTGGTTGCAATGGGCGATGTATATTTGGGACCTATGTGTCCTTCTTTTCTAAAAATATGCATTAAAATGCATTTCTAAAAATATACATTAAAATGCATTTAGAAAAATGTCTAAGAGAAAATAGATTTCAAAAATCATGAGATAATATGAAAAAAATTAATGTCAAAATTTAGATGAGAAGGATAGTTTTCCAAAACTGACTCAAGAAAGATAAAACCCAAAAAATCATTACAGAAATTAAAAATCACCTTATCCCAAAGGAATCAGATCCAAAGAACTTCAGAGACAGCTTTGACCAAACTCTCAAGAAATGGGTAATTCCTATATAATAAATTTGTTTCATAAATAGAAACACTGGAAAAGCCATTAATTTATTTTGTAAAATTAAAATAAACGATGCTAAGCCAGACAAGTAGAGTTCAAGAAAAGGAAGTTATACATCAATTCATTTATGAACATACATGCAGAGATACTAAGTAAAATACTAAAAAACTGATTTAGTGCCTAAAAAATAAATTTTAACAAAGTAGGATTTATCCCAGGAACTCTTAGATAATTCAACATCAGGATGTCTAACATTATTATTCAATATATTAGCAAAATGCAAGAGATAAGACACATGATCTCACAATATATGCATTCCTCAAGAGATGAAGGAAAATATTCATTTAGGTAAACTTTCATAATAAAAACACTTTGCATACTAAACATAGAATGGAACTTTCCTCAGCTTCCTTCTTCCTTCATTTAAAGTGATGAAACTTTAGAATTACTCACATATCAGAAACAAGAATACCTACTATCATGATTTTTCTTCAACATTGTGCTATTTTTAAAAAGACATAATAATTTGAAGGGAAAAGACAAAATTATTCCTCTTTGCTGATGATATCTACATAGCAAATCCAATAGAATGTCCATTAAAAGTATTAAACTTTATATGAGAATTTAGCATTGTTTCTGGAAATTATCAACATATAAAATAAATAGCATAACTACATACCAGTAATAACAATAGAAAATGGGGTAGGAAAAAAATCACATTTGTAAAAGGAACAAAAATACAATATTCCTAGGAATAAATCTAATAAAAATATGCAAAACATTTGAATAAAATTTTAAATAAAATTATCTAAGAACATTCGAATAAATGGAGATCTATGCCATGGTCCTACACAATAAAATTTAAGGATATCAATTCTCTTCCAATCTTAATCTATAAAATCAGTGCAATTCCAATACATTCTGATTGTTTTGTATAAAACCTGACAAGATGATCCAAAAATTCATATGGAAAGCATAAACAAGAATAGCTAAAAACAGATTTTTAAGAAGATGAAAATAATTGTTCTACCAGATATTAAAACCTCTCATAAACATCTAGTAATTAAGACAGTGGATAAAGAGCAGAAGGCTAGACAATAGACAAATAGAATATAGTCTCAAGGAGACGTACATAAATGAAAACTCAATTTTGATAGAGGTGCAGTCATTATAAGCAGAAAAAATAGATTATTCAAAAATTTTAAAGATGATTGACCATGTAGAGAAAACCTTAGATAACTTATACCATATGCCAAAATAAATTCTAGGCAGATTTTAGATGACATTCTAGGCAAAACAGAAAAAAACATAGCCCAATATCTACATGACTGAGGGTTAAGAAAGAATTCCTAAAATGAGATGCAGAAAGCACAAACCATGAAGGAAAATCTAAGTAAATGACTAGATTAAAATTTAAAACTAGTTTTCAATAAAAGTCATCATAATAGAAGTGAAAATGAACCATGAGTTAGAAAAAGCTGTTTTATAGCACATATATGTGTTAAAGGAACATTACTCAATATAAAACAAAACAATGCCATATAAATTTTTATGCATTTCTTTTAAAAAGACACACCACCTAATAAAGAATGAGCAAAGGATATGTGCAAGCAGTTCACAGAAGAAGAAATCGAAATAAACAATAAACCTATACATGAAACTGGCAAGCAAACTTGTTGAATTGCAAATAGAATAAAATCTCAGACCCTTCACCGTCCTTGACACCATCTCAACAGCTGATAAAACAAACGCAAAAGAATCAGTAAGGATAGAAAAGATTTGAAGAAAACAATTAACCAAGTTGACTTAATTAACAGATGTAGAACATTACATTCAACAACTGAAGAAATCGATACAACAGGTAGACATTGTTTCAAGTATACCCAGGCCATAAAGCAAGGCTCAACAAATTTCAAAGGACTGAAATCATAAAGTGTATGTCCCTTAACCAAGATGGAATTAAATTATGGAGTGGAATTCAGGATAACTAGGGAAATCTCCAAATGTTTGGAAATTAGGCAACATGCTTCTAAATAACCCCCAGTTTTAGGAAGAAATCACAGGATAAATCAGAAGATACAGGGAACTAAATGGTAACAAAAACATAACATATCAAAATTTGTGGGATGCAGCAAAACCAGTGCTTAGAGGGTTATATATTGCTTTATATGCAAATATTAGAAAAGAAAAAAGATCTAAAATCAGTGATTTACGCTTCTAACTCAAGAATTTGGAAAAGAGGAAGCAAATTAAACTCAAAGAAAGTAGAAGGATAGAAGTAATAAATATAAGCAGTGACATCAATAAAATAGTAAAATCAACAAAGCTTTGGCTTTGGTTCTTTGAACACAGTAATAACATTGGTTAACACAGCGAGAGAGAGATAACACAAATGACTACTACAAGATATAAAAAAGGGACATTCCTACAGATCCTATACACGTCCAAAGGATGATAAGAGGATATTATAAACAATTTTATACGAGCAAACTTGACAACTTAAATGCAGTGCACAAAATCTTGAAAAACACAATTTACCAAAAATGACCCAGAAGAAATGGAACATATGTACAGTCCTATAACTATTAAATAAATTCATTATTTAAAAAAATCTTCTCGGTCTGGCCCCATGGCCGAGTACTTAAGTTGGCGTGCTCTGCTTCAGCAGCCCAGGGGTTCGCTGGTTTGGATCCTGGGCACAGACATGGCACCACTCATCAAGCCATGCTGAGGCGGCGTCCCACATAGCACAACCAGAGGCACTCACAACTAGAATCTACAACTATGTACTGGGGGGTTTTGGGGAGAAGAAGAAGAAGAAAAAAAAAAAAAGACTGGCGACAGATGTTAGCTCAGGTGCTAACCTTTCAAAAACAAATCCTCTCACAAAAGCTTCAGGTGTAGGTGATTTCACTGGTGAATTCTTCCTACTAGCTAGAGAAGAGACCAATCTTACATAAATTCTTCCAAAGGATAGAAAAATAGACAACTTACCAACTCCCAACTCACCTTATGAGCCAGCAAAACTCTAATACCAAAGCCTGAAAAGGACTTACAAGAAAGATAAATATGGGCCAATATTTCTTATGAACACAGATATGAATACATTAAATAAAACTTTAGCTAACACAATCAAGTTTTATATAAAAAGGAGAATACGTAAAACTAAGTAAGATTGATTTGAAAATCAACCAGTGTAGTTCACCTAGCAAGTGAACAAAAGCAGTAAACCATATGATTACTTCAATAAACACAGGGAAAACATTTGATAAAATTCAACACACATATATTAGTCAAAAGAGAAAAGCTCAACACACTAGAAATGGCCAGGAATTTCCTTAATCTGATAAAGCATATCTACAAATTAAAATCTTTTTTTTTCTTTTTTTCGAGGCAGATTAGCCCTGAGCTAACATCTGCTGCCAATCCTCCTCTTTTTGCTGAGGAAGACTGGCCCTGAGCCAACACCCATGCCCATCTTCCTCTACTTTATCTGTGGGACGCCTGCCACAGCACGGCTTGCCGAGCAGTGCCATGTCTGTACCCGAGATCCAAACTGGTGAACCCCAGGCCACTGAAGCAGAATGTGCTCACTTAACCGCTGTGCCACTGGGCCGGCCCTGTGGCCGAGTGGTTAAGTTCACGTGCTCCGCTTTGGGGGCCCAGGGTTTCACCGGTTTGGATCCTGGGTGCAGACATGGTACCACACATAAGGCCATGCTGAGGTGGCATCCCACATGCCACAACTAGAAGGACCTACAACTAAATAATATACAACTATGTACTGGGGGGATTTGGGGAGGAAAAAGCAGAAAAAAAAAAAAAGAAGATTGGCAACAGCTGTTAGCTCAGGTGCCGATCTTTAAAAAACTAAAAAAACTTATTATTCAGAGATGATATAATTGTATATATAGAATGTTCAAAATATTTGCAAATGCTAATTATCTAATAATAAATGAATTTAGGAAGGTTGACAGATACAAGGCCAAGATACCCTGTTTTGTGTTTCCTCCAGAGAGGTAGGATGTAACTCGTCCCAGTTAATAGGTAGGATGTAAGGCTGATGACATTCCAAATACCTAGATAATTTGAAAGAAAGCCTATTATTCACACAAGGGACTCCTGGGGAGAGCAGGGTGGGCACTGCAGGTCCAGGCGGGTTAGAGGGAAGCAGAGCGAGTGGCTTGGGCCTTTATGGTGGCAAGGCGCAGAAGTGGGGGCAAGTTACTCAGCTGGGGATATCTTGAATTTCTTACATGTGCCAAAGGAGGAGGTGAGAATTTGCTTGGGCTTTCTTATCAGTTCTGCCCACCTACGGAGGAGGAAGGAAAGACGGAGGTGGGCGTATAAGAAGTCAGAAGCCAAACATCAAACATGGAGTCAGAATCTGTTATACAACCCAAATCGATTGATTTTCTGTATACTAGCTTTAAAAAAAGACTCAGAAAATGAAATTTAAAAGAAATACTATTTACAAGAGCATCAAAATGCATCAAACACCGAGAACTAAATCTATCAAAAAAATTGAAAGATCTTTATACTATGAAAACTACAAAATGTTACTGAGGAAAATTAACGAAGAACTTAATAAATAGAGGAACATGTTATGTTAATGAGGTAAAAGATTAATGTTAAGACATGGATTCTCCCCAAATGGATCGATAGGTTTAATGCAATCCCAGTAAAAATCCCAGCAGGGCTTCTGTGGAGATTGGCAAAACTGCTGATGAATATGCTGTCTGAGCCAGAGAATTGATCAGGGTGATCACAATGGCAGGCATTATTAAGTTGAACTTACCTGATGAATTTATCTTATGATGGGAAAAAGACTTTCCAGAAGGAACAAATACTGTTTTTTGTAGACCAGGGCACACTTTCTTTTATAGACACTGCAGAAGATGCTGTGCCCGTGTTCGCCTCTTGATTCTTTTGTCTTCTTCCATGGTGACCAATCTCCCATCTGATTGACATATTGATCCCTTTTAAAATCAGTATGTTATGCTCTGCACACTCTGGGTGCAAATGAGTTCATACTGAATTCCAACTAATAGTTCAATCTCCTTCCCCATCTCCAATCTTATTAGCAGGAAAAGAATCTCTCCTTCGATGCTTTTCCTCGGCAAAGGAAACAATAGAAAAATAAACAAATGGGACCACACCAAACTAAAAACCTTCCGTACAGCAAAGGAAACCATCAACAAAGTGAAAAGACAACCTAACAATTGGGAGAAGATATTTGCAAATCATATATCTGATAAGTGGTTAATATCCAAAATATATAAAGAACATATACATCTCAACAACAAAAAAACTAACAACCCAATTTAAAAATGGGCAAAAGATATGAACAGACATTTCTCCAAAGAAGATATACGGATGGCCAACAGGCATATGAAAAGATGTTCAACATCATTAACTATCAGGGAAATGCAAATCAAAACTACAATGAGATATCACCTCACTCTGGTCAGAATGGCTATAATTAACAAGACAGGAAACAATAAGTTTTGGAGAGGATGTGGAGAGAAGGGAACTCTCATACACTGCTGGTGGGAGCACAAACTGGTGCAGCCACTATGGCAGACAGTATGGAGATTCCTCAAAAAATTAAGAATAGACCTGTCATATGATCCAGCTACTCCACTGCTGGGTATTTATCCAAAGAACATGAATGCGTAAAGATACACACACCCCTATGTTCATTGCAGCATTATACACAATAGCCAAGACTTGGAAGCAACCTAGGTGCCCATGAAGGGATGAATAGATAAACAGATGTGGTATGTACACACAATGGAATGCTACTCAGCCATAAGAAAAGATGAAATTGGCCATTTGTGACAAGATGGATGGACCTTGAGGGTATTGTGCTAAGTGAAATCAGTCAGAGGCAGAAAGTCAAATACTGTATGATCTCACTCATAAGCAGAATATAGAAACAACAGTCACATAGAGACAGAGATTGGATTGGTGGCTACCAGAGGGGAAGGGGGAAGGAGCAGGGGTGAAAGGGGTAATTAGGCACATGTGTGTGGTGATGGACTGCAATTAGTCTTTGGGTGATGAACATGATGTAATCTACACAGAAATCAAAATGTAGTGATGTATGATGTACACCAGAAATTTATATAATGCTATAAACCAATGTTATCGAAAAAAAACAAAAAAGACTTCGTAGAGTAAACATTAAGTTAATCAATGTTATGTGACTAGCAAACCAAGTAAAAAGTGAACACTTTATTACTATAAATAAATAAATAAACCAGACCTGGGCTTTTTGATGGAAATGGAGTTAGAGGTTTCATTACTAATTAAAGTTTTTGTTGTTATTAAAAAAAAAAGACTTTTCCTCTTCCCACCTATTCCCAAATTATCTAAGAACTTTGGGGCTCACTTTATGCAAATAATTCTGCTTCCAAAAACAGTGCAAGGCATGGAGAGAAGTAGAGGTCACCATTGCTGTTGCTTTTGGCTGTCGAGTGGTGCCCTAGTCTGTAGTCAATATGCCAATTATTGTTGCCGTGCCAGGGGAAAGTTCCCACCCAAGCTGCAGAAGAGCTTATGAAGGATGCAGTCTATTTAATTCACAATCCAGCGCTCAATTAGTATTTCCCAAGCACAGTTTGTGTGTAGGACAATTCATGTGGAGAATGTTCCCATCTCAGACATATAATGTGCTAAAATCAGTCCCCTCTGTCAAATCTTTTTACTCTAGTGTGAGTCTGAGTTACCTGCCTACACAACACCTACCTAACCCCTACTACTGACACACCACTATGCTACTTCACCACCTCCTGCCATTTCCTTGAACAAAAACAATGTTTTAAGGAAGTGCTTTTCAGGGTGTGGTCCAGGAACCACAGCCTCAGTTTCACCTAGGAGCTTGTAGGAAATGCAACTTCTCATGCCTGCCTGCTGACTTTCTGAATGAGAAACTCAAGGGCAGAAGCTAGGAATCTGTGTTTAACAAGCTTTCCAGATGATTCTCATGCACAATAAAGTTTCACTCGCACTGTTTTTAAGGTGTTTTGATATCTCTGCCTATAACAAGAGCAGGTATGTTAGTATTTTCAGACAGGTTACATATCTCACTTGGCCAAGAGCCCTTCTACTTCTTTAAGTGCCTATTTTTACTCTGTGTAAGTCCTTAATTATGCTTAGAAGTTGGAGGATTTGAAAAGTGCAGCCATTTTCTCAAAGAAAATTCTACTCTTCAACAAACACGTACACACATGGAAATCTAAGGGACTGTGCAAGAGAAAATTCACTTTTCCCTTAGTCACCTACTAGTCTAAACTGAGTCATTTGGGTATAAGCAATGGAAGCCACTGGTTTTGAGTGGACTGCCATCTTTTGCTTTCTGCTGCAGTCCTGTCTTTTTTTTATCCTCACTCCTTCTGCTATATCCTGACTCCTCATTGCCATCCTATGTACATTCAAAACAATAACTGTTTTGTGTAACGCAATCTGCCCCCGAGGAAGTCAGGAGCACTTGATAAACCATAAAGTTGGCATTTCTAATTCTCCACATATTCTGCCCTTGGCTATTAGAACATAGCATTTTGGACAGCAACATGCATTTTAAAAGAATTAAGGATGGGATATAAACACTAACATAAAGATGCTCAGTCTTTGAGACTATAATATAAACAGGCCATCTGAAAACTGCAGGCTGTTGGGGTACTGAGGAACGGGTGTGAGGAGAAAGGCAGCAGCAGCCCCCTTAGTGTTAGCCATAAAAGCTAATGGAAGGGATGTTCTTGCAACAGTCTTGGAAAAAATTGTCTTCTCCACACATCGTGAAGCCCCAAATTTCTTGAACAATGCATCTCTCTCCTCCCCTCTTCTTTTTTTTCCCTAATGCAATTTAGTACATGGAAGAATCCCAAAATTCATGCACAAAAAAATGTCGCTCTGCATCCACATGAAGTTAAAACCTGACTACATTTTCCTGCTTGGGTTACAACAACCCTTTAGTTTAAAAAGCAAGAGGAAATATTTCAAGGACTTAAAGGTTTGCCAAAATTTCCTCATTTTTCTATTAATCCCAGGTATAGAAGCCATGTAAGTAGCCTCTGCATTTCAGGCACAGCCTTAAGGAAAGCCCCCACACCCCCATGTCCACCCCTCCATCTCACTCTCCTCTCCACCAGAAAGCTGTTTGGCAAATTACAAAGAATAATGTTGTCTTTTCTGACAGTTTGGCTTGGGAGCCCCAAATGTAAACTCACATCACTGCTACCAATGAATGATTTCATTCATTTTAAGGTACTTATTTTCTTTTATTCAAATACACTTTTTAAGACATGCAATACACCAAGAGGAAGTGGAATAGGTTTATTTCAGAAAGGAGACTTACATGATGACCTCTACATTAAAAAGATTAAAAATTACTCTGTCTAAAACTCCCATTAAAACTGTATTCCTTTTTGCATATTCGATGCCTAAAACATCAAGGTGTATGTGGGTGTGGGTATGTTTATGGTTGTGCGGGCCTGGTTTGTTTAGGGAGAGGTTCCACTTCACCGTTGCCACCCACTTTGTCTCCAAACCAAAGGTATTCTGAGGTGCCCCTGGGTTACCTGGAAGTGAATTCACCATACTTCAGGACCAGCACGTCTCTCTTCAAAATGTGGCTCGGGAGTCACTAAAAGAAACCACACAGTGTTAAGACTAAACATTCTTGAGTAAGCCTCAGTTATGGCAAGTTCAACAGCCTGGCCGTTGAGAGAGCAGTTACCGAAATTTTCCAAATAAATAAAGCAAACAAGTTACTTCAGGAAGAAGTTCACGTCTATATGATTTATAATCCTGGGAGTTGGCCCACTGAGGCAGGAGGAACCCAGTGAACTAGCAGTAAACCAGAGGCCACCCAGGCATTCAGGGCAGCCTCCAAGGGCTTCGTTCATGTTCAATCACCTACTGAATCCTCACTAGGAGTTGCTCTGTTTGGGGAGGTGATGGCATCTTACAACATCCTGTAAGACTTACTGGCTTGAACTTTATCATTCAGCCTCTAAATGGGTTAATATTAACAGGAAAAAAAAAAAATAGGGATCCTATTTAGAGGCCCCTGGCAGCAAGCAAATAGAGAAAAAAAATACTCCTCCAAAATCAATGTTTGCTTTGCTGAGGGCCTCCTTAGGTGTACATTGGAAACAATTCTGTCTGTCTCCCACAGTTAAGTCACCCTGCAGCCTCATATGCCAGCCAGGGGTACTTAGCAGTCCAGAATCAACAGGTTGCTGCTGTTAAGCAGGACCAGAACACTGGGGCAAAAAAGAATGGAAAATGCTCTATGTGACACAGCAGCCTTGATGGATGATGATTGATAAAAGATGAGAAGTACCTTGGAGAGTCCAGCCTTTCTGGATCCCCGGCCACTAACCTCAAACAGGGCACCATCTCCAAGGACCATTCTAGCCATTAGATTGAAAACTACTGCTCTGTGGCTGGTCTCCATGTGTCATTCTCAGGCACTTCAAAATTGACACACACACACAAACACACACACACACTACATACTGTGTATATTATGTTGGAGGATATTATGCTTTGATGGAGATATTAAAATGTATTTAGCATTCTTGTAATCACACCCATATATCTCGCTGTCTTGGTATATATTATACATCTGTAAAATTAGACAAGACAGCACATAAAGGGTATAAATTGTATTTGATTAAATTACCCCATATATGTTCTTAAGCAGAAGGCCTAAACACCTACAAATGGACTGGGAATGAATTAGTAATACCATTTAATTGTTCAACCTCAGTATCTTCTTCAGGTTTTGAAGTATCTATTAAATTAAATATTAAAATAACTTATATATGTATCCAAAAACAGCCTAGTGAACTATATTAATCCAACGTCATGATATGACTTTCTTTTTTGAGGAAGATTAGCCCTGAGCTAACTACTGCCAATCCTCCTCTTTTTGCTGAGAAAGCCTAGCCCTGAGCTAACATCCGTGCCCATCGTCCTCTACTTTATACGTGGGATGCCTACTACAGCATGGTGTGCCAAGCAGTGCCATGTCCACACCCGGGATCTGAACCGGCAAACCCCGGGCCACCGAGAAGTGGAACGAGCACACTTAACTGCTGCGCCACCGGCCGGCTCCATGATATGACTTTTTAATCAGCAAATTACAACAGGAATTAACTTCATGTCAATAACAAGACACAGAGTTTCTAAGCTCCCAGGCAAGGATGTTCTGTCTTTGGCCCACCTTTATATAATTAATACATTGATGTAGATTTTACAAAAATTATGTATAACCAAACAATAAGAGAACTATAGAAAACTAGAGGTGTAAGTATAGACAATGATTAGTAGAAAAAATATTTATAAACATTTTAAGTAACAATTCAAATATGCATCTCAGTGGAACATTCTTTGAGCGTGCCAGATACATGGGATATCTTTGAGAACGTCAGATATATACACAAACATATTTGTATGCACATAAGACACTGGTTAGGTGTCATTCTGTTAAGGATACTCAAGTAACACAATATTCAACAGTTGAGGAGAAACAACCTAGGCTATAAAGATGGGAGAAATCATCTTTTAAACAAGACAGAACTAATGATCATGAAGAAAGCACAATGAACAAACAATAAAACCAGGAAATGGAAGCCATTCATGAGAAGGAAACCTAAGTACCACAAAGATTTTAGAGAAACTAAGTATTCTTCAATGGCATAATATACAGGACACAAGAAAGACTTGTTGAAATTAGAATAAGAATGTGGAAAAATTAAAACAAAACGTGTCTCTACATAAAGGTAAAAATAATGAGAAAAGATCTAGAGATTAAAAAGACAGAAAAGCAGAAATTGTGACAATGGCAAAATATTTCATGAATTTAGTGAACCAGATAGAGAAGAACACAGAAAATGGAAAGGCCTGAACGGAGAGACGTGGAAATTCTTAGGACTCGGACAAAGCAAGATTGGAGTGTTTTGTTTTGTTTTACAACTATATTTACTTCAGAAAAAAAGGTTAATAAAATGCTGAACCAGGGAGCCCCAAAGGACAGAAGGGTAGAAGACAATTTTGCAAAGGTAAGATTACGTAAGCTAGTTACAAGTTCAAATACAAAATCCTCAACAAGAATCTCCACAGCAGTGCACACTCTGTACCTTTTAGGTAAAGTTATCACAACTAAAGCAAGTATTTGCAGAGCTAGTTGACAATAGGAAGATTTCCTTAGATAACGTGGAGCAGAGCCCCCAGATGGTCCCAGATAGACACATAACATGAGCAAGAAATAAACTTTCCTTTGTTTCTCTAAGTCCTCCAGGTTTGGGGAGAGTTTGTATCTGCAGCAGAACCTGGCCTATCCTCACTGATACAACAAGGGTGAAGAATAAACCTCCTTCCTACGAAGTCTTCTCACTGTGATTATTATATAGCCAAGATCAATTTTTTTTCTATTTTATTTCTTATTGAGGTTATGATAGTTTACAACCTTGTGAAATTCCAGTTGTACATTATTATTGTCAGTCATATTGTAGGCGCACCACTTCACCCTTTGTGTCCACCCCACCCCCCTTTCCAGTGGTAACCACTAATCTGTTCCCTTCCACATATGAGTGGAGTCATACAGAGATTGTCTTTCTCTATCTGGTTTATTTCACTTAACATAATACCCTCAAGGTCCATCCATGTTGTTGTGAATGGGACGATTTTGTCCTTTTTTATGGCTGGGTAGTATTCCATTGTGTATGTATACCATATGTTCTTTATCCAATCATCAGTTGATGGGCACTTAGGTTGCTTCCATGTCTTGGCTATTGTGAATAATGCTGCAATGATCATAGGGGTGCATGGGTCTCTTTGAATTGCTGATTTCAAGTTCTTTGGAGCCAAGATCAATTTTAATCACATATATATAATGTAGCCACAGTTTCCGAATGCTGTTCGTGGTGTAAAGTGAATGATTGGTTTCATTTCCTCAGAGATTATGGTGTTTTGAAGAGACAGTTAGGGAAATCATCATTATGTGGATGCCACTGATTGTGGGCCTCATATTAAAACTTAGACTCTGCAATTGTAAAGAAAGGCAGGAGTGAAAGTCATATAACAAGGGAAATGAGAGCAGTCTGAATACAATTCAAGCAAGTGTGTGCATCATGGAAAGCATCTACAGAGAAGAGCTCAAAAGTAAAAGAGAAAATAAACAAGAAGATGCAGTAGCAAAGGTGAAGACGAAGGCAGATCATAATTTTCTAATACAGAGTCTATTTTCATTCTGTCTGAAATCTGGAGGACACCTCTCCGATGAGCTTGCCTACTATATTCTGGAAGGCAGAGGTCTCCAATTCCAGCGTCCAACCCACAGACACTGGTGATAAGTCTGGTGGGAGAGGATCAGAGAGATAACCAAGGATGATGTGGGAAAGTACATCCAACAGATTCCAAAAGAAGCAGCAAAAGCAGATTTTTTTTTTTTTAACCAAAAGTAAAGAGGCTCAGCAAGTGGTCAAAGATGACATTCCTGGTTTCTTGTTTAATAGGTGAATGAAATAGCTCTGGAGCCCCCTCAAATCTTTTGTGGTTAGTTTTGACTGGAAAGTTCAAATGGAATATTTGCTGTTTATTTCCCACTCATTTCCACAAGTAATTTAAGTGCATACGAAAATGATACCTACCAAAATCCACTGGTACTCAAGTAGGCGGAGAGGGACTTTTATGTTTTCCTTCTATATGCCTCAGTATTATTTGAAATCTGTACAAAGGTCATGCACTCATGTATTACTTTAGAATTTAAATGTTTAAGGACTTAAAATGGCTATGGAACAGACTATGCTTCCTGTATTTAGTTCTCTCATTTCCACTCATTTTGGAGAACAAAATAAGACATGTAATTGAACTTGCTGGTGAAGTGGACAATTTGGAACTGAAGAAGGATAATAAGAGGAAAATGCAGACAAATAAGTCATCACAAGCAAAAGATCCTATAAATACAAGACAGATTATAGTTGGGTTCACCTGAGGGTCTGGGGGACGTGCTGAGGGTCCCAGGTGAGCTGTAGGTAAAGAGCTCTTGTTTAGAACCATTTCTGACCGTATAGCAGTCTTATTAGTCACAAGTGTACAGAAGCAGAGAGTGGGGTTGGGCAGGTCTGGATTTGAATCCCATTTCCCTACATTCTAGCTATGAATCTTGGGTAAGTAATTTGACCATTCTGAATATGTTCCTTCTGTAAGAGAGAGATATCAATAGATATCTTATGGGGCTGTTGTGAGGAATAAATGTGCTGATAAATATAGAACAGGGAAAAGATAATCAGTAAATGATAGCAATCCCTGTCAAGAGCTTCTTTGAAAAAAAGTACGTAAATAAAAAATCAAGAGAATATAACAAAACATCTGACTGTAAAACCCTATGCTCAACATCTACCTAGATTATCCAAAAATGCAATGTACAGTTTGAAGCAAAAAATAAATCTTTTGGCAAAAGGAAAAAAGAAAATTGAATTATCTAATGCGAAAAAGGCGGCTAGTCAAGAACCCTAATCACCCTCAAAATATATAATAGAATATAATATAAATATATATATATAAATATAAATGGTGGGGAAACAGGTATGAAAAGCCATTCTTTTAATCTATATGAAGAAATAAGCTTAGGAAGAAGAAATGAATCTCTGAGCATGAGAAGCTCAGAGTCATATAAATGAGTGATGTCATGAAATCTTCCTCTCGGGAATCTTTGAAATAGATTGACAGCATTAGTCTTGATGGCATGGATTTTGCAGAGCTCTGTGCTAAAGGACCTCAAGTCCCAAGATAGTAATGCAGTTGAATAAGGGTGACCTTGAACAACTTTGGGAGGAAGTGAAAAAAGAAACACAAGGAATTCAGATCAGGAGACCACGTAAGGCATTCAAGTGGAATGAAAGACGTCACAAAAAACCAGAGGGACAATGGAAATGATTCAGACAAGCATCTCCGTATATCCATCTCCCCTGGACATTTTTGTGCTCGTGAAAGTATATCAGTAAGTAGGGGCTGAGGTGGAGAGAGCTTTGAAACTGGATTTAAGACACAGAACGTTGGGCAATGATCTCCACTGGGATGTTCCTAGCAGGATGACCAAACCTCAGAGTGGTGAATGTTAAGGTCAGTGGCCAGCTGAAATTGCACCTTGAAAGAATCTGTGTTGTCTTCCCCCCACCCCCACGAGATAGAAAATTACATTTTCTTCTTTTTAGTTGTTTTTAATTGAGCTCCATTAGTGCACTTTAGAGAGCAGAGGGATGTCAGGGTCATAACTCAACTTGAGAACCATGTGAAGCAAGGTGAAAGTTTTCTCAACACTGGAAAATCTAAGAATTTGTCTCAAACACAGAACTTAGAGTGCCCGACTCTATGAAGAAATTGATGTTTTTACCTAAAATAACTGTTCAAACTGTACATTTGCTACGTTTTATAAACATCAGAAGGGCACCACTGACACCCAAGTGAAAAATCCCCACCTTGGCCAAAATGGTTTCACATCAAAACAACTTACCTACCAAGTAAAACTTTCTGCACTCCTTGTGCCCAGGAGAATTCGGGGCAGGAGACCTGGTGCCTACTCTGCAAAGATTTTAACCCCCAATGGGAAAGATGCTTTTAGGTTGAAAGGCTGCTGGCTTTCACATCTCTCTTTTTCTCTTGGGAGCCAAAAAGCTCCCTCTTGAACACACCCTGAGAGCAGCCCCACACTGGGATTTGTCTGTTGTCCACCTTTAAACTTGCTCTGTACAAACATTTCCCTCTCCACCCACAGACAGAGGCCCACCTCCGCCTGCCTCCCTGCTTGCTGGCCTCCCCTCCCCAGGTTTCAGCTGGAGGAGCGCCTTGCAAACAACTCCCTCTTTGGGGCTCAATGTTCTTCAAGCCTGCCAGTTCTTTCAGGAGGTCGTTTACACGCTTGGCTCCTACTTCAATGAGCTACTCTGGAGGAGCCAGTGAAAAGTGCTTTTGCTCCTGAAAAATATTGGAGTGCTTTGTTGCAAATGGTGGGTGAATCCATGGCCCCCAATCCTTAAAGATAATAGGCAACCCAAGCCAATTGAACTGGTGGCCTCTTAGGGGGGTGATTGTATTCATCTAAAGTGTGATATGGCAATTTCAGCTCCCAGGTTATGTTTTGTAAACAATTCGTCATTTTTCTCCTGATTCATCAAACTTCTTTTGGTCCTGCCTACCCGGTCACCCCCTTGTTTGTAAATTGCTATGGTGCATAACTCTTAATGGGCCAAAAAAAGGCACAGAGCTAACATTTACTCGTTACATACACATAGAGTGTATGAAGAAAAACAACCCCTTGCACACACCCTTTAGAAAAGACATAAATTTTGACAGGAAAAATATTTCCAGAGGCGCTCCATGTATTTCTTTACTCAGTTGTAATGGCAATATTATCAAATTAGTTTGTGTTGCCTCCAACTTAATATTTTCATTTGGTTCTTTTTCCTCTTAAGTGTACTATAAAAAGATGATTAATCAAAAAAGGAAGATTACCTTTGATTAAGGCAGTTAATTATGAGTGGCTGACGATGTGGGTGGGAGGTTTCAGTCAGCCATTTTATTTTCTTCTCCATGGGAGAGCTAGAAAACTGGGCCTTAGGAAATACTACAAAGAAGGCATCACCGGACTAGTAAAACCCTTTAAAGGAAACTTCAACTTCCCCTGCCATCATCAATAAGCAATGCCGAAAATGTTTCTTTGTCTACATTTCATTGCACGTTTAATGGGCCTCCAAGTGCTATACAAACATGAAATACGTTTCCAAAATCCCATGACAAATTATATAAGTAATCACCATAATGTTCTACCCATTTCAAGATGAGGAAGCTGAGTCGAGTGTGAATTATAAGAAAGGAAATTGTTTTCACTGTTGTTGAGTTTACTCGTGGAGTCCCATTAAAAATATTTAAAAAGAGGCAGTGTTTGAAGCATGCTCCGTGGAGCCAGAATGCCTAGATGAGATCCCTGGGTCTGCCTTCTGCTAGCTGAGTGAACGTGGGAAAGTATTCAACCTCTTTCTGCCTCAGGGTTCTCATCTGTAAAATGGGGATAATGATGGCATCCTCTGTCAAGAGTTCATTTTAAAGATTCAGTCAAATTGTGACAACTGCTTAGAACAATGCCTGACTTAACGTAATAAGTGCTGCATAAGTGGCAGCTATTATTATTATCATTATACACATATCATAATATATAAATACTAAATGGAAGAAGCAGTATTGAACAGAGAAAGCACGCATGAGGTATACCTTTAGCCTCCTCAACTCCCATGCATTTCTGTATCTGACTGGTCTATAAGCTTTCGGAGGGGCTTCCCCGGCCAAAGCAGAGTGTGCCCCAAACTGAAGTCATCTTTAATGTTATCCTGAGATCCTCTCCTCCCGGACATCCTTTCTCTGGTGTGCTGGAGAAAAGCTCTGGTAAAAACTCTGTGCTCCCCGTAAAGGGAGAGTCTAGCTACCTTTCTATGAAACCAGCCTAGAGATCATTTTTCCCAGTTAGAATATCTCTGACTCCCTGCCACAACCGTTCCCACCTTGGTCAGGCCTGGGGAGAAAACCTAACGTTATAATTTGTTCATTGCCTTGTGAACGGAACCTGAAAATTGAAACACATTTCTGTTGCTAAAGGTTTGATCTTGGCTCCGAAGCCAGACCCTGTGCTCTTCACACTCAGTGGCCTCTCCTTGTGGCCTGGCCAGCAAGGATGCGCATGAACTTGGCACACACCAAGTGGACACGTTTTCTCAGCCAAAGTTACCCCTCTGTGTCCCGTCAGCTCCTCATGGGCCCCAGAAGTTCTCCATCTGGCTGCATTCTTTGAAGCATGGTCTGAAAGTCAAATAAAGCCGAATGCGCTCCTAAAGCTACCGTATTCACTTGTACACGCGGGCGTGGAGCTTTAAGGTCATTTTCACATTTGCAACCCTGCAATGGTGGACAGGTGACAATCTCTCTAGCCTCACTTCTCTCATTTGTAAAACAGCACTGATAAAATACATCCACCTCAGTCGTTGTGGGGATAAAAGAAGATATAGCATCTTTTATACTTACGACAATATTTGTAAATGCTTGGTAGATGCCTAATAAACGTTAGCTATCATGAGCACGTGCTGGAGTTTGTTTGCTTGCTTTTTTTTAACTGATTGTATATCTTGCATTCTCAAGTCGGATTGCACAGTCGGTAAGGGCAGGACTCATATCCTCTGGCTTCTTTGTTCTCAATCAAAGTGGTTTATACTGTGCTCTAGTGACGAAATAACGTCCAGTCTGCTATGCCTCGCCACCTAAGAACAGGCAGTTACCTCTTTTCTCTACCAGGGATGATGTGTCTTCGATTTCTTTTTGTCTGTACACCCTCCTCATTCCTCCACTCAACTGTCTCCTTCTAGGAGGGTCAACCTGGTGTCCTTTCTTCAGGCTCTCTTAATGCAGTTATTCTTATTGTAGCTCTTTTGACAAGGCATGAATAGTCAAGTTTTGTGGGGGCTTTTCACATATACAAAGAATTCTTTGGGGGCCGGCCCCGTGGCCAAGTGGTTGAGGTGGCGCGCTCCACTTCCACGGCCTGGGGTTCACCGGTTTGGATCCTAGGCACGGACTTACACACCGCTCATCAACCTATGTTGTGGCGCATCCCTCATAGAGGAATTAGAATGATTTACAACTAGGATACACAACTATGCACTGGGGCTCTGGGGAGAAAATTTTAAAAAAGACCACAGCTAGCAAAGGAGCCAGGATCTGAACTCAGAGCCTTCCTCTAAAAAGAAAAAAAAAGAATTCTTTTGCTTTTCTTGAATTTCTTCATTACATTAGAATGATGGAATACAAATATTTCCCCCACATCCCGAAAGGATTTGACAAAATAAAGCCATCTCTGCGCTTAAGTAAAGGGAAACAGGTTTTCAGGTTGCTCAAGTTTTGGTTCAGGATTTAAGGGATCTTCAAAAATCTTTTATGAAAGATCCAAAAGATAATGGGAGGTTCACAAGGAGGAAACAGGGCAGGAGGTAGGGCAGAGAATTATCCCCAAATACCGGAGGGGAGGGAAAGAATTGAGGAGACAACCAGAGGCTTCCTCGAACCCCAGGAGGTTGCCCAAGAAGGAAAAGAGTTGCAGTCCAGAAGAAGGGCCCTTCTGAAGGACTAGTGTGGGGGCCATTCTTAGAGGACCCAGGAGCCCACGGGGCCCTGAGTCATGGCCTACTCACCTGCCAGCAATGACTGGAGGGAGAACAGGCCCTGCCCCGAGCTCTGTCCACACTCCCATGAGCCTGCTCTGGCAGGAGAGAGAAGGGCCTGCTCCACTTCTTCTCTTCTTACCAAGTCGGCAGGACTGACTGACAGACATGCCTCCAAAGTCCACTCAGACCTCATCTGATGATGCCACCCTTGTACCTCTTCCCCACCCACACCACAGATCCAGAACCCCAAGATTCTCATTTACCTAAAGGGGAGAGTAACCCAGGAGGTGGGGAGAGCTTCACACTTAGGAAGGTGGCTGAACTGAACGAGCTCACGACCCACCAGTAGAGACAGTGTTACTGACAATTCTGCCACTTCATTATAATTATTGGCTTGCCGCGTGTTCTGTGTTCCCTCAACCACTGACCTATAAGCATGTAGGGGTAGGGTGAGGTGTTGGCAAGGAGATGGCTCCTCCACCCCCACCCCTCATTCGCACCTGCGCATTCCTAGCCCTGGAACATTTCCCGGCCCATAGTAGGGTATTTTAGTTACGCCATTTTGCTCTTGGGGAATAGAATCACTTTAGCTAACTCAAAGTGTGGGAAGTTATAAAGCTTCAGGTAGGGCAATAAGAGAAAAAGAAATCCCATGAAATTCCAAGTACAGGAACCACATGTAGATTCGATATTACCATCCTTTTTCTTTTTTTTTCTAGATCCTATTTTCCCAGAATTGGAGGAGGTGACAATGTTAAGGCTGACTCCTTGCAACCCAGTCGAGAAGGATGAAAGAGAGTTTGTTTTAAAATGGAAGATGAAAGCCGAATTAACAAATATGAAACATGTTTATTTCATTTCATTCTCTGCCAGAGTGTACATTTGCTGCGGTATAGATAAATGGTTCTCAAGTTCTGATCTCAGGACCATTGGTGGTCCCATATGTCCTAGGTGGTCCTGTAGACCAATTATAAATATGTTCTAAAAATCAGTCTAAACGTGTGTTTTAAATTTATTTTAATTTACTTGTTGAATTTAAATCAAAATACAAGAATCAATATTTTTAAATCGTAACCTCAGCAATGATTATTAATTTGAGAAAAGATTTCTCAAGATTTGGGTGTGTGTGTGGTGGTAGGGTAGGTGGTCCAGTGGGCCTTTGCCCAGTCTTCATGTCTTACAATTTGAAAAAATTAAAAGTGTAGTCTATCCTCTTCAGCAGAGCATGATTCATGAGGCTATAAGACTAAAATCATCAGTCATAGAAGACTCAACAGTAAGTTTTATGTCGGAATTTGGGGCAAGATACAAGACCCATGTAGAGCCCATGGGATGGGTTTTCTGCAGGAATGGACCCACAATAGCCCATCTTGTATTGCGATTTGGAGTCATTTTATAATGATATAAAGAAACTAACAAAGACCCTATTAAAATATAACCAATATTAAGGAAGGTCAATTGCAAGCTTGAAAATTGTGATATTACTAACAAACTGGAGAGCAAAAACATATGGTAGAGGGGCCAGCTCCATGGCCGAGTGGTTAAGTTCGCGCGCTCCGCTGCGGCAGCCCAGGGTTCGGATCCTGGGCGCACATGGCACCGCTCATCAGGCCACGTTGAGGCGGCATCGCGCATCCCACAACTAGAAGGACCTGCAACTAAGATATACAACTATGTACTGGGGGGTGGTTTGGGAAATAAAGCAGAAAAAAAAAAAAAAGAAGAAGATTGGCAACAGTTGCTAGCCTAGGTGCTAATCTTTAAATAAAAAAATTTAAAAAAAAATATGGTAGATTGGCGAAGTTAAAAAAAAAAATCATTTGAGAGTAAGAAAATTCTAGGTGCATATGGTTTTTTCCAGAGAAAAGGGTGCCCTGAATGAGTCACACTGCTGTTCATGTTGAGTTGGTTGGTCTACCTATTAGCCAGCTTTTGCTTCATGGCAATATACCATATATTACCAAGGTTTGTTCTAATTCTGGATTGACCAAGTAATTTTCTCATTTTAATTTGGTTTCACAAGTGGACACCAATCCCTGATTGTGATGTGTGCATTGATGTAAGCTTGGCACTTGAGCTTTAAATTGGCTACTTCTTTTTTTTTTTTTTGTGAGGAAGAATAGCCCTGAGCTAACATCTGCTGCCAATCCTCCTCTTTTTGCTGAGGAAGACTGGCCCTGAGCTAACATACATGCCTACTTCCTCCATTTTATACGTGAGGCGCCTACCAAAGCATGGCTTGCCAAGTGGTGCCATGTCCGCACCTGGGATCCGAACCAGGAACCCCAGGCCACCGAGCAGAATGTGCAAATTTAACCGCTGTACCACCAGGCCAGCCCTAAAATTGGCTACTTTTAATGCATTCTTTTGTTCCTCCATTATGCTTTACTGAGCACCTACTTTGTGCCAGACAGTGTGTTAGGTACTAACGATTCACTAGTGGTCTCGTAAAGGATAAATTTCCATGGATCAAATTTACAATACAGGAGCAAATAAAAATATGTTTCTGATCCATGCATGAACAACCTAGGTAGCGTCATTCTGTAAAGCCTTTCTTGAAATAGCTTTCCTGGACTTTCTGTTTGCCTTATACTGGGTTCCCTTAAAAACAGAACTTAAACCAAAGACTTGGGATCAGGTACTATATTTGGGATATGATTATAGAAAGAAGCAATAAAAAACAGGATAAAGCAGGGCAGGGAAGTAGAAAAAGTCAATACAAAGATGGAATATTGAGTTGGCCACCAGTCTGGGGAAACAGAATTCAATTCTGCAGAATTCTCTGAAGGAACTTGATGAAATACATATGTGGACGGCTTGCCCAGGGGGCAAAATTGGAAAGCATGTATCCATCAGTTCACATCCCACTTTGGTTAAGGATGGCTCCACGGGCATTAATGTCCCTGGCTTTCTAGAGTCCACATGCACAAGTGCCAAGCCTAGGTCCACGAGTATCCCATACTACAGCATCAGAGAAACCCCAGGACAGGAAGTAAGAAGTATGCAGCAAGGATCCAGTATAAAGCACTCTCAGGTTATACCTAGTGAAGCTCTTAAGCCATCACAAAACTGGTTGCTACTACAATGGCTGATTGTGATAAACAGTGACTCCAAGAAGATTTGAAAAAGTGCACAAGAAGTAGCCTATGAATTATTCTGTGACAATGACGGTGATCATTAGTATGGTCATCACATCTTGTTCTCTATAACCAGAACATCTTCACCGTCTCCAGCTATCACTTCCACCACCACCACCACCTCCAGCCTCTCCCACACCACCACCTCTCACCCTAACCACCACTATTACCTTCACCACCACCATCACCCCCGTGAATACGGCACCCAGCACCCTTCCCTCTACCAGCAGCGCTGCCACCTCTACTGTTAGACTACACTGCCACCTTCATCCACCACAACCACTGTAAGTCACACAGCCACCGAGAGTGTCTCAAAACTCTATTGTTCTGAGTGCTACCTCTGAGTATTTATATTTCTTAATAAACAGAATCTTTAGTCCTTAAAATTCTTGTGGCATCTTAAGTGAGGGAAGACGTGTTCAGGTTCTAAGTAACTGGCAAGTATTAAACAGGTTTGCAAGTTTTGCTACATAATAACTTGAAACTGAAAAAAAAAAAACTTTGAACTCTTTGTAAATTTCATATCATCTGCCCCAAAAGATACTAAAGAAACAATCAGAGTTTTAGACAAATTTTTGTACAAGAATGTTAATTGCAGTATTGTATAAAATGGTGAAAATAAGAAATAATCTGTCCAACAGTTGGAGAATGGTATAACAAATTATGGTGCATATTTGCAAGAAAAAAAATAATGATATGGAATAATGTTCATACTATATTATCAGTGAAAAGTGTGTGATATAAAAAGGGCTAGTTATCCACCCGATATCTATTCTCCCATTCTCCCTTCTTTCTTATCATCAAAACCCCAGCTTTTTCAGGAGTGGCAATGTGCCCAACTAAAAGATAGCATTCATTATCATCCCTTGAAGCTACCCTCCGAGATGATGCTCCATGCCTGGAGATAAAGCATCCATCTTGCAACAGGGAGCATAAAAACCATATGTTATGGATGGATGTGCAGAAAGCTGGAATGAGCCTAGATCCTTGAGGACTTCCTCAAGCATCTAAACCAGCCCTAGGCTCCCTATAGTCAAACTTTTTGTGTTATGTATGAAAAGCAAAAACCTCTTTTGGTTAAGCTACTCTAGTTGGTTTTCTACTATATGAACCAAATGCAATATTAAGTAATACCCACAAGTTCTGCAAATTTTTTTAAAAAATAGCTGTAGCAAGATGATTTGCATATCATAAAATTCACTAATTTTAAGTGTACAATTCAGTGGATGTTAGTATATTTACAGAGTCTGCAACTTTTTTATTTTGTATTTTTCACTTACTTTGTAGATCATTTTATAGATAGTACATATGGATCTGATGTATTCTTGGTGAATAACTGCATAGTGTTTATGATAGTCATTAGTGTTATATACTGATTATTTCAATTCAACATCAAGACACAGTTCCTCTGCCCCTTGGAGTTAAGTGTGGCCATGTAACAAAATGAAATGTAACCATAAGAGACATACATTTCTTCTAAGTAGAAGCTTTAAATATTCAACGCCTGCAGTTCAGCACTATCTTTCTCTCTGTCATAGTGACTGGCAATGTTCTAGACACTGGCAACTAAATCAGTCTGTGTGCCAAAGTGTGTATGACACAGAGCACAGGAAGAATATACACCATGAGTGAAAAATAAATCTTTGCTTATTTAACGTACTGAGAATTTGAGATTTTTTTTCTTATAGCAGCATAACATAGCCCATCCTGCCTGATACAGTATTACATACAAGACTATTCCTTCATTTGTTCAAACATTCCCATATTGAATGCCATTTTGTTTATCTTGAAGTTTTTGATATTATAAACAATACTGAAATAAACATCTTTTTACATTTATCTTTATGCATATTTGAATTGTTTTAGAATAGATACAGTCTTAGAAGTAGAATTGCAGAATCAAGGGATATGCACATTTTATATTCTAATAGATATTTCCAAATTGCTTCCAAAGAAAGATTTTGAGAGCCAGCCCTGATGGCCTAGTGGTTAAAGTTCGGCATGCTCGGCTTTGGTGTGCCAGGTTCAGTTCCCAGGCGCAGAACGACACCACCCATCTGTCAGTAGCCATGCTGTAGCAATGGCTCACATAGAAGAACCAGGAGAACTTACAGCTATATAAAACTATGTACTGGGGCTTCTTAGGGGGAAAGGAAGAAAAAAGAAGGAGGAAGATTGGCAACAGGTGTTTGCTGAGGGTGAATCTTCCCCTGCAAAAAAAAAAAAAAAACAAAATAAAACAAAGATTTTGCATGTTTTTTCTCACAAGCAGAGAGTGCCTGTATCCTAACCATAGCACCAATAGACAGTATTATTACTTTCGCTTTTGCTAATCTGATAGGAAAAATATTTTACTGTGCTTCATTTAAACTTCTCTGATTAGTAGTAAACTAGGGCCTTTATTTTCATATGTTTGTTGGCTGTTTGAACATCTTCTTTGTGAAGTACTCGTTTCACTGTGAAGAGCTTACTCTGACCTTACTTCTTCCTCTTGGATTGTTTATCTTTTCTCCTTGATTTGTAGGAGGTCTTAATATAGTCTGAATATTAATCTTAATATTACGTGATGCAGATATTTCCTCCAATTCAGTCCTGAATTTTTATGTCTGTTGAGTACAAGACTCTAAAAATATTATGTAATTAAATCTATCATTTTATTTTATAGCTTCTAGGTTTTGTGTTTGGGAGGAAAGCCTTTCCCTCACATAATTTTAAAAATTCTCTTCCATTTCCTTTTAATACTTCTATAATCTCATTTTTTTACATTTCACATTTGTAATCCATCTGGATTTTTTAAATGATTGATGTGAACTAGATAAAGCATCTTAATATAGTATTTCCCAAATAGACTATCAGTTTTTTCCGTAGCATTATTTCTCCTACTTATTCAAAATACCACTTCCGTCACAATCAAAATTAATACCTACAAAAAAATTGGTTGCTAAACTTTGTCCTGTTTTAATGATCAATTTCCCTATTCCTACACCAGTACCCTCTATTTTAACTAAGAAAGACCCCCATGGGGCTGGTCCTGTGGCGCAGTGGTTAAGTGTGCAGGTTCCATGTCAGAGGCCTGGGGTTCACCGGTTCGAATCCAGGGTGCAGACATGGCACCGCTCAGCAAGCCATGCTGTGGCAGGCGTCCCACATATAAAGTAGAGGAAGATGGGCACAGATGTTAGCTCAGGGCCAGTCTTCCTCAGCAAAAAAAAAAAGAAAGCGGAGGACTGGCAGCAGTTAGCTCAGGGCTAATCTTCCAAAAAGAAAAGAAAGACCCTCATAATTGTTCTACTTTTAAATCTTTTCTATTAACGATTCTTGCAAGTATTCTCTTTCAGACAAATTTGAGAAACAACTTGACAAGTTCCATAAAATATCTCATTAGAATTTTGAGATTATGCACAATTTATAAATTTACTTTGGAGTAATTTGACATTTTTACAATATTTGCATCCAAGAACACGACATGTCCCTCCATTTGTTTGTCTTCTTTTATGTCCTTGGTAAAGATTTATTGTTTCCTTCATATAGGTCTTGTACATTTCTTGCTCAGTCTTTTAATGGATTATTTTTTACATCTTATTCCCCCAGGTTACAAAAAATGAAGTCATTAGACTGAGGCAATTGCTTCATTTCAAACGCTTTGGTTTCACTCTGGTATTTAATGTTTAGAAAACGTCTACCTATTTCTTCCTCTCTACTCAAGCAAAACATTATCTCTCAGTTGTGACAGTCTCGAACAACTCGTTGCATTTGACCTGCACGTTTCCTTTCATCTGATCTATATTTATGTTCTGCTGCGCAAATGATGACAGGTAGTTGATCCCAATTGGCTCAATTCTCATCAGCCAAATGGTTCCTGCATTCTTATGCTGTTTTAAAGAATGGTTCCCTCTGAGTATGTTAGTATTAAATCACGGTGAAATTCTTTTTGCACAACATGATGTTACATTTATATTAAACCCTTGAGGACAACAGTGTAGTACATATTGCACACACGGGCCTGCAGGCACATAACACACATGGGAATCACACATAGGAATGGAAGGCTAGACCCCTCTTAGAAGCAGTAGCATTGCCTTGTTGCGTTAAGATCCAACAGTTGAATTAGTAATGGTGAAACAGCCTTTGCTGGAGCCCATTTTCATTCATCATTGTGGTACTTTAACTGCTAGGCTTTCACAGAAAACAGAAATTCTAAAACTTGCTTTGAATTTCATATTTTGGCCTAGTATGCTTTTGAAACATTTACAATGGTTTTTACTGAGGACTTTTTCCCTCTTCCATCTTTCAAATGTATGTTTGTTTCTGTGTTTTTGAAGTTCCATAAATCTGAGTAGAATATTAAGATTTGATTGAAGTGATAGAACATCTGTGATAGGAAGAAAGTGTTTTGGAAGTTCTCATCTTTCTTCACTTTCCATCCATTTTTTCTTCTTTTCTCTCTATGATTATTTTCTTGTATCTTCTCATTCCTTTCATTTTCAAGTGTAAATAGTAGGAGACATACTGATTCCCCAGCAGCTCATTGGAGACTAGAATAGCTTAAGATTCACATTAAGGCTGCATAGACAGAAATGTGAGTTTTCTCAACTGTCAGCTATGACACAACTTCCCAGAGGTTCCTGTGTTTACCGGCGACCTTGTCTTATGAGTTGGATTCTAGCCCCCCCAAAAGATACGATGAAGTTCTAACCCCAGTACCTCAGAATGTGATCTTATTTGGAAATAGGGTAATTACAGATATAATTATCTAAGATGTGGTCATACTAGAGTTGAGCGGTCCCTAATCCTATATGACTGATGTCCTTATAAGAAGACCACCACATGAAGACACAGAGACACAAGAACATGTTGTGGGGGCTGGCCATGTGGCCAAGTGGTTAAGTTCGTGCGCTCCACTACAGGCGGCCCAGTGTTTCGTCAGTTCAAATCCTGGGCGCGGACATGGCACTGCTCATCAAACCACGCTGAGGCGGCGTCCCACATGCTACAACTAGAAGGACCCACAATGAAGAATATACAACTATGTACCGGGGGGGTTTAGGGAGAAAAAGGAGAAAAATAAAATTTTTAAAAAAAATTTTAAAAAAAGAACACGTTGTGAAATTAGAGGCAGAGATTGGAGAGATGCATCTACAAGGCAAGGAACCAAGGATTGCTAGCTGTCACCAGAAGCTAGGAGAAAGGCATGGAATAGATTCTCCTTCAGTGCCCTCAGAAGAATACAACACTGCCGACATCTTCGTTTCAGACTTCTAGTGTCCAGAACTGTGAAAGAATAAATTGCTATTGTTTTAAGCTACCCCATTTGTGGTACTTTGTGACAGCACTTCAGGAAACTAATATACCCTGCTTAAGAATGTAAATACTGGTTCTTCTCGCTAGTGTGCAAATTGGGGGCCCAAGATCAGTTCTTCCCTTCTCCTGCCTTCTCATAGATGCACAGCAGTATGTTCTAGAACCAGATCTTCGGGATATATATTGTACTTTACTGCAATAGGAAGGATTTAGGAATAAAAATGTAAACTAATAGATGAACTCCAAGTACTCAGTTTGCCATAAATCTAACTTGATGCAAAATGTTAGCTTTTATAGTTCAAATCTGCTCTATCTCCCAAGCCAGTGGCTGCCATCCGAAAAGAACTTAGCCCTTTAGATCTCCTCTAAGCCACATCTTCAGCTCCAGGCTGAACTGCCCTGCCCGTACCTATGTGACCCACTAACTGGACGCCTAGATTATGTGCTTAGAACCCTGTGACTCATTTGTCTCTCTTTAGGAACCACAGCCTGGAGAGAAATCCATGGTCAGAACTCCTTGGATCGCTTCCTGGAGACCTCACCTTTGCTGTACCTAGCCCTGATCTTTCACACCTCCTAGCCTTCTAACTGCCTGCCATTTGCCTTATTTTTATGATCTCTCTTTCCCAAGTATGTGTGTGTGTGTGTGTGTGTGTGTGTGTATGTGTGTATTTTTTAAACTTGTTTAAATTCAACCCTGCCCCACATACCCCAGGTTCCTCCTTGGAGTCTTTTTGCTGACTTCACAGTCCTGTGCACATGTTCAGAAAGTATCTCTCTCCTGGTTCACTATAAGATTGATACCTCTGAATCCCTTATTTATTCAACATGCATAGGATTGGCTGGGGGGAAGGGAGTACTGTCATTCCCTCCAGCGCACACAAGATTGGGGGGGATCTTCATGAACGGAACATACAAATATTTCATGTGCAAGCTTCTCTGTGGAAAAATTATTTTATCATGTATAGAACCCCATAGGGCACTGTTTGATCGAAGACACTTCCGCAGCATTTTTAGTGAAGTCAGTGGAAATCTACATGGGTCCCCTGATGGAAGGAATTAAATTCAGAGAGGGTGAGATAATTTCACCAGATGCCATATATTTCCTATGTAAAACTGAAATCGTAAAATAAGAAGGTTAGCAAAAGGGAAAAATACTTGCATTATCTGACATCCTTCACTAGGAGCCGTTCAAGGATCAGCAACAGGCTTTCTCGTCAGTAGAATCTTAGACAGAAAGGAGGACAGTTAGAGCATGTTGGAATTATTTATAGAAGTGTTTCCTATCTCTAAGAACTCAGACTACCAGCCGGTTGGTTTTCTTTATTTCAAATACTGCCGAATACTTCATTGCAACCAAGCAGGAAAATCACCAACAAGAAACAACCATCCTGGGATGGATTTCCAGAATTTACCGCTAGGTGTAATGTCACCACACCCCCCAGTAAGAAGTGCATTATTTTCTTCGAGTAGGGTAACTGACAGTGAGTGAACTCCCAGGTCTAGGGTGTAGGATCCAAATTATAGGGTAGCATGAGGGAGAGAAACCACGGTCTGTGCCTACTCCCTTAGGCTTCCCACAGGAATGTGAAGCCGACCAAAGATTTCCCCAAGGCGTGCATCTGAATGACTGTGCTTCCTTGATCTGCCTCTCTTCTTCCCCAAACCTTCTGACCACCTGGCCCTTAGGAGCTGTCTGCGTGATCAACTCTACAGCTCAAATGCAGAAGCATTCTGTCCTGACAGACCCTTTCTGTTGCAGCCCACTGAACTTCAATCTCATCTGGAAAGGTTGGTGGGGACACCGCTTTCAGTTTGATTTTTTAAGCCTGTTGGGTGAAGCAGTCTGAAGAGACAGCATGTCACTGTCAACAGGAGCTCCAAGTCCTCTCCTTATCTAAACCAAATTCGACATGGGCCGGATCTCAGCTTCTAGATAAAATGCAGCCATTTTAAAGTGACTTCTATATGCAGGGATTATTGTTGGAAATAGGAGAGTACAACTGCAATTTTATTTTCTCAATACATAATTAGGTTCTTATATAAATTTAAGTAAGCATTGCCTTCAGGAAGAGGTCCAAACTTCTTAGCTAGGCCATAAAAAGGCCCCGCCTACTTTTCCAGCTCACACCTGGCTTCTCCAGCCCCTCCCACATTGCCCTTCAGCCAAACTAAACTACTGGCAGTTAGCCAGGAGTGTAGCTTCCGCCCTTTCTTTTCCCTCTAACGCCCATCTCAAGGCCCACCCCGCCTCCCTCCCAACGCAGGTAATTCTCACTGTGCTTTGAAGGTAAGAATTTCAGCATTAAAAGCCCTTCCATTCTAGAATGTCCTCCTTGAGCTCCCAAAACTTGAAAGGATGTTCACTATCTGTGTTCACTCCAAGCCATGCACTTGCTACTTTGGAATCTTCTGTTAACTTGCTTGCCTCTCCCACTAATCTGAAACCTCCCTGAGGACAGGCACTGGGTCTCAGTCATCACGGCATCTTTCACACCCTGCACAATGTCGAGCAACAGTAGGTAGCAATTATGATGTTTCTGATGGAGAATCCCTACCTCCTCCCCTCAGAGCGTTCATGCCAACTACCCATCAGGCAAGTTTTCTCAGTATATTATGTCTTCCCAGTTTAAGAATGTTGTGTATCTGTGTTGTGAGTCACCATGTTGAAACCAAGACTTGGACTGGAAACAACACGGGTGAGGGGAAGGTCAGAGTAAAACAAAAAAATAAACAAAGCAGAAGAGTCTCAGCGGTGATTTCATTGTCTCTTGAATGGAAATACTGTACGTAATAATATTTCTTTTGCTCACAGGGTCATGGAGAGGTTAAATGAGATAACCCACATTAAGATCTCCAGTAGAACACCTGGTACAAAGTAAATACTAAATGTTAGTTTAAGGAATGATAGTATAATAGAGTCTTAGAGGTCATTTAACACAGCCTCCTCCTGCCCAGTGCAGGAAGGGCCTTGGCTGAGGTTTGGGCACCCAGCCTCGGTCAGACCACCCAATGGGCTCAAGGCAGCTCATTCTGTGTGTGGACAGTTCTTGTAAGAAAATTCTTCCCCCAACTGAGGTGAAATCTTCCTTCTGTACACATTGATCCTACTATTCTCTATGTGGAGAAGTCAGATTCATTTTCTTTTTATTTTCATTGATTTTATCTGCATCAGTAACGTACAAACACATTCCCTTTCTCAAAAACTTCAAACATTACAGTTCAACTTTCCCCCACATTCCTTTTATCGCAAGAGCCCACTTCCTTCATACACGTCAACTTTCCAAAGCTATACCTCTGTTTCTCTCCCCTTCCCACTCCCTCTGTTCCAACTCTTCTTGTCCTTAGGCTAAATCCCCATTTCCTTCCTCATGTTATAAGGTTTCTGTTATGAAATTCTCCACCATCCTAGTGGCCTTTCTCTGACCATATCCAAATCCAGATCGTCAATGTTAGCCGTTTGCAACATGTTATCATTCCTTAGGGGTTGTGGTGAAGTGCCTGCCCCACCCTGAACCTGGAAAAGGGAGAAATAAAATTAGACTTTAATATAATCTGACAATATTAATCAAAATCTAAAATGCATAAATCCTTTGACTCAGCAATTTTACTCACATAAGTATGCTAAATACGTACATATATATATGTTAAATATATACATAATTCATACACATACACACAGATGTTCACATTTGTTTGCTAAGTACTTATTCTCGTGTATATCCAAATGTTAGCATAATATACATCTGATACAAATAGTGAAGTTGATATGGTTGAGTTTATTTGGAAAGATGGCCAAGAGATATCATTAAAGGGAAGAAAGCATTTTCTAGAAAAATATTTTTAGACCACTCCCTTCTATGTTAAACTTTTAAGATAGACAAAAATATTTACTCATATTTGAATAGAAAATATCTAGAAGACTACACAGAAACTGTTAAGAGTTATTATATTTTGGAAGAGAGAATGAGGTATGGTAAAAGAGGGAAAGAGATGAACTTTTCTTTTTTATTTAATACATTTTTATAGTGCTTGAATTTTTTTTCTGCCATGAGGATATATTACTTTTATAGTTTAAATTTATTTAACTAAAAAAAATTTCTCTTACTATTAAAGTGTGAAAGTCAACACATAGGAGATTTGAGCAAAACAATGCATATTCCTTACTGTGCACATAATCCTATTAAGTGGATTAACACTTCTAAAGGACTATCTGTCACTCAGAAAAGGGAGGTGAAAGTTAGCCAAAGAAGCTCAAGAAAAAAATATCTAAGAGACAAAGGATTGCAGTGAAGAGCCAAGCATAGCCAAAAGGAAATGAAGCCTAGCCAATGGACTTCAAATATCTCTACCTCCATTGGCAAAGCCATCCCATAGTGGTAATGAAGCCTGTACCATGGCTTGTAGATTTCAAGTGTTTGGGTCCTTTAGCAAGACCTTCTCAAGTGCCAGGTCACTGCATTAGACTATTTTTGGCTGATACCACAAAATTCAATGATTATGGAGCTACAATAACCAAGGGTGAAGGGTAAAAGTATTAAGAAGTGAAGTAAATATGTTCACCTTAGAGTGGGATGATGAGTGGAGAATTGAAATATGAAGCATCCAGAATGATGGCTGGGTTGTCATATTCCCTATTGTTTTGAATTACATTAGTTTCATCATTCCAGCCACAGTGCATACTTCTTAAAAGAAGAAAGGGGTTACGTGTCCTGAGTGTCTGCTGATAACTTACACAACTCCTATATAGTCCTTACATTGAAGACATCCCAGCTCTAAAGTTCCAGAGGTACCTCCTGTCATGGTCTGAAGGGTCTGACGTTTTAGTCTACTGGCAAGCTAACAAACTCACTTTTCACTGTCTCGTGGATGCTGGCAAGAAACTCGTGGGTCAGAGACAAAAGACTTTATTACTTAAGCAGCATAAGCTTCATATTGGTTTTCACTGATTCCCTCTACCCCCCAAGTCCTGTGGGTGACACAAGTGAGAATAGATGGATTTCTGCAAATGTATTTTGTTGTCAGGAGAGAAAGAATGAGCTTGGGATATTTACCACTTTTATAGGGTGTGGCAAGTAAACCTGCTTTTTGCCTGAAGGGAGATGTTATCCCATCCCTCAAGGTTACCACTGCAAATGCAACCATAAGACTACACCCACTGCAAACACAGCACAACACTAGACTATGAGACAACTGAGAAATGGCCCAGGGAAAGAGTGCCCAGAGCCTTGTATTCTTGTTATGTCCAATGAGGTTTTGCAGGAGCAGTCAGGACCCACAGAGGATTGCCTCTCCCAACACTTTCTAGTTGGGGAGAGGGTAAAGAGATGAAGGGACAATGTATAATTCTCTACTTGTAGCTCAATATTATAAGAGGTTTATTTAATTTAAAAAAAAAAAAGAAACCTACTACCAAAAAATACCAGAGCTACTATTTACATATTATGATGACAGTCCAACCATGCTTCAAGCCTCTGCAGTATCTCCTGTAGTATCTCCCACAGAGGTAACATTCCAGGTACTCAGAATCGAGAAAGGAAGTAGGGAGAGAGAGAGAAGACTCATTCTGGACTCAGGCCATAGGACCTGTCGATGAAAATAATCCATAACCAATCTATAAATGAAAATTTGGGATGAGTTTATGCTGAGCTAAAATCTAAGGACCATGGCCCGGGGCCTTTCTTCCCGAAGGAAGAAAGGGCACTGAAGAAGTGAGGTATACAGAGTGGTTATATACCCCCAAACAGGCTGTTTCACATATGATTGAAATGTCCCTCTCACAATAGTCACCAGATCACCCTGTCGGCACAGCGCTTGATGGACACAGCAGGTAGTGGGTCTGCTATCTCAGAGGGCGTAGCAGGAGGCAAGTCTAGTGTCTTGAGCTGGGTGGTCACAGGTGAGCACAGCAATCAGTTCCTAGCCTAAGGAAAGATGCTTAATCCTTAAGGAAATGCCAACGTTGGGAGGGGGAGGGAAGTTGCACCTTTATCTCAAGGGCCTTTATTCTTGCCATAGGGAATCTCTAAAGCAGATATACAATGCATGCTCAACAGCCATGGTCAGGCCCTTTTGGAAAGACAAGGTCAGGCCGAATTAGGTTTACACCAATTGGCTTCCTCATATTCTCCAATATATCCTATTGCTTGCCATTTCTATTTGTCAGACCCGTCCCTGGTCTCTGCCTGGACCCTGAACTCAACAGTGCTCTGAGATGGGAACCTCTGCTACTTTTCTGCCGGCGAACCACTTCTATGTTTTCTCCTTTCTGCTGCACTTTTCCTAGGGCCTGTGTTCTCTTGGAGCAGTTCCAGTCCTTGCTTAGAAAAACTAATACCTATAAGGCTAGATCTTTATCTTTCTCTTCACTGTGCGCCCATTGAAACTTATCCTGGACATGCTTCAAGTATAGTATCTCTAACACTAATTTTTTATTAATACGTGATTCTCAAATATGCTCATAATTCCCCAGAATCATGACAGTCCTCCCAATGTGTGGAAAAGTAAAACTTCTCTTCTATTTTTAAGTGCATAGACTATTTTATCAAGTGATTTAGGACTGCTATTAGTAATAATAGACACCACAATCATAACTAACACTTATATGATATGAGGCCTACTCTGCACCAGGTGCTTTTCTATAAGCTTTAATCCTCCCAGCAGGCAAACGATACAGGTATTATTAACATCCTCATTTTGTAGACGAATAAGCGGAAGTACTAGGAGATGAAGTGATCCGTAAAGGACAGAATCAGGATTCAGACTCAAGTAGTTAGGCTCAAGGATCTGCAATCTTAATCATCAAGCAAAATTAAGTGAAACTTTATATTATTTCCTCTCTTTATTACCATCGTCTTTTTTTGCTGAGAAGTGGTAACAGATAATAAGATTGATGAACATTTTGCCTTTTCTATGTGAGTTAGTTGCGAAAACTCTTTGAAAACCACAGCAGTAGATGATGAGATGTTTGTAAACAGGGCATATGCCTAAAGTCTCCACCTCCCAGTGCCTGGTAGGGTTCCTGGCATGTAATAGAAGCTCAGGGAAGGAAGAGGGAGGAAAAGGAAAATGGGAAAGAAAAGGATGGGAGAAGAGAGGAGGGGAGGAGAAGAGAAGGGTCGTGGTATGGGAGAAAGACAAAAAGAAAATGTGAGAGGAGGGGAAATAATCCCAATAACCACCATGGACTACAGACAAACATTTGGGTCTTGTTTTCATTTTTTTTGAGGAAGATTAGCCCTGAGCTAACATCTGCCGCCAATCCTCCTCTTTTTTTGCTGAGGAAGACTGGCCCTCAGCTAACATCCATGCCCATCTTCCTCTACTTTATATGTGGGGTGCCTACCACAGCATGGCTTGCCAAGTGGTGCCATGTCTGCACCCTGGATCCGAACCAGCAAACCCCGGGCCACCAAAGCAGAATGTGTGCACTTAACTGCTGTGCCACCCGGCCAGCCCAGACAAATATTTGTTGATTGATCCAGTATCAGTAACAATATGACCAGATAAGGAATGTCTGCTCAAGAAAAGGAAGTACCTGGTGCTTAGATCCTATTTCACCATGGCGCCCAGGGCCTGTCACTGCATTTGGGTATCTCTCTCAAACTACCTTTTTCACTGTCTTAGCTGTTTTTCTCTTCCAATACACATAGACGAAAGGAATAGAAGAGAAGGTAAGAAGATGTTATCCTACCTAATTCCAATACTTTGGATATTTTGAGCAAGTCAGAAATAACGGAATACTACACAGCAAAACAAGCAATCGAGCCTTTGCTAGCACTGTGCCCTATCCAATATAGCCGATGTTTGGTTATGCAAAATAGGAGAGTAAACCAGTCTAGATATACATTTTAAAAAGCAAATGAATCACCGCTCCCTTAAAAAAACAATAATGCCGGCAACTTAGCATTCATGAACAGCACTACAATCACAAACCAGTGTGGGCAGATTAAGAAGAAAAATTGCAAGGAAACTAATTCATTCCCAG